>NC_044323.1:193989084-194126584 GCF_007399415.2 Gopherus evgoodei
AGCAACAAGATGATTACTTTTTGTGGCCACATTGGACCCTGCACCAACCTTCTTTCTGGTTTCTGCTCTGCTTCTGGCTACTGCCTCACCTTTGCCTCTGCTTCTGCTTTCACCATTTTCTTCCTCCCTGCTTGATCCTTACCCTCAGTTTCGTTCCACAACCTGCATGCCTGCTCCAACCACTAGACCTGACTCTTGCTCTAACTATTAGGCAAGACTGCCTGCAACCTGGTCCAAAACACCATTTACACCTAGTTATGATACTTAAAATCAATTAAGAGGCTCACTGGGGAATCATTGAGTTTGCATGATAAATATAGCTTTGTTCTTCTCAAAAGGAAGAATGGAAGCCAGACATTGGATTTTCCAAAATACTGCACACCATGTCTGAATTGCAAACTGACAGGTATAATAGACTAAATTCAGATTTTTTTCCCCAAACTAATAAGTTTCTATTTTTTAATGGGAAGAACAAGTAATAACTGGGAGCAAAAGAAATCTGCTTGTTTTACATAATTTTTTTTAGGTCTATAAAATCTAAAATCTCTGTTCTTTTAGATAAAATTTTGATTTGTACCCATCCATTTGTGAAGATAAGCTTTCATACCACTTGTTGGCCAACTTCAATATATTTTGCTCAGATAAGCATCCAAAACTGTGTATGCTTACATGAGCCTTCAGGCAAACTTAGAATTTTTAATAACTGCTCGAAAGTTCAGTTCTCTCCCTTCCTGCTATCATAAACCTAATAATACTAGTAAGTAGGAACCTTCATTGAGAAACTAGAAGAGACTTTTTTTCTGGAGAGGACAACTCTTCAGGGAAGGCTCCATGGCTCTCTTCCATCTTCCTCACACCCTCACTAGTAGGACATCTTCAGTTAGGGAGAGTCTTCATTACTCTCAAGGAAAACTATTAAAAGTAGAGCTAGTTGAAAAAAAACAAAAATTGTCACAAAAAATGCTTTTTTTTAAATTAAAATTGGAAATTTGGAAAATTTCACCCAGTTCTAACATAAGGTCTGGCCAAGGAGCAGCAGAAGGTGGTAGCAGGCTTGATGGCAGGATCCAGAAACTCCCCTGTTGGAAACTGGTGCTACCAAAGTGCTGCTTGGTTATTCATATGAACCATACCCACGGTGGGGAATCTTTCAGAACAATACTAAATGAGATGCTCTTGCTGGTTTTCTAAAAATGACAGCATAATTCTCTGACAACTATTAATAATGGTTGTCATGCAAGCTACAATAAGGACAATCAAAATCTTATGCTTAATGGTGTCATAATGTGATCAAGTGCACCAATAAGGAATGGATTTTCCCTCCATGTACAGCATTGTATCTTCAACAGTATGCAAATATGAATTTTAACATCTTTTAAGGGACCAGGTCTGCCACTAGCTACTGAGGAGGAAGCATGTTGGTCTGAATGGATGAATGGTCAAATCTTAAATTACCATGTAACCAAAAAGCCACAGAGTGCTATGTAGCAGCATCAGAAACTTAATAAGAGATCTGAGTCTTCATCCGAAGAAGAAGGGAATAGGTGGAGGTTTCAGTTTCTTTAAGTGAATTAGAAAAGGTTTTGGATGAAGCACTTCACTCATCTCTGCTTTTAGATCCAAAATAGAAATACCCATGTCAAGTCATTGACATTTAATTATAAAATAGTAAGGGGTAATTTTTCTAACCATACATAGGATTTTAGTTGGATGACTCCTTTTGTGTTTTTATTTTGTTTTACCAATACTCCATTCATCATTTTGGAAGTTTACCTCTTAGGGTTAATCATGCTCTCTAAGAAATAGCATATATTCTTGCATATTTTAGGATGTCGCTTACTGCACATGTGTATTAGTAGCTCATTTTCCAAAATGCATAGACTCATACAGTGTGCTGAAGAGTAGAACTGAGATACTCCTGTTTTTAACCTAGGATAAGCTACGGTTTTTATAAAAGCATTTTGAAGTATATATTTCATCATTATTTAATAACACTCAGAGATACTTAGACTGCAAGTAGATAGCAATGTAAATTTATTTATAGGATGTTTATTAAGAGGCTTTCAAGTTGAAATCATGACATGGTCTTTCAGTTCAACTGAAGATGATTTGAAACCCATAGACGCAGCTAGCCATCTCAAATATGCCATGGCATACAATTTTTAATTTCCTGAGGGACACATTTCTTGTAGAGACTGGCAGCTTTCTTTGTCTTTTATTAACACCCTATTGAGATCTCTATATCTAAGTCCACCAGTGATGATAGTGATTGTAATAGCTCAAATGTAATGGCATCTTTACCTCAGAGACTATGGGCATACTGCCAGCAAAGGGCAACATATCTATCAGTTGTGTACAATTTTCATGTCAAAATTTACCCCCCCCAGTTATCACAGAGTGATATCCCAGTATTTCCCATCACTTCCAAGACAAAATAACAGAGTTTTCCCAGAGATCATTGTGCAGTAACTTTGGATAAATGTTGATTTTTAACGGTAACTACTGTACTCATCCCTATCACAAACATTCCCATTATAGCGTTCTGGCTAGTACTTTAAAACATGTCAAAATATTTAAAATCTAAGAACAGCCTTATATTTACAATCTTACAAAAGATTCTTGAAAACAGTGACCCAGATTCTGCAAAACACTTGCACATGAGGAATTTTATGCCTGTTAACAATCCGACTGAACTCAATGGGATTACTCAGGTATGTCACCTTGTAGACTAGATAATTATACAACCACAACTAGTTATGTTCTTTCATTAGTATACTACTATAAAAAATGTACTGGATAGATTAAATAGATAGAGTTCTAGTGAACAATGAAATCACAGTTACCATGTTCTACAAGATTTATAAAATAAATACTCTACAGCAATTACCCTCATTCTGTAAAAATGTCTGGAGGGCAGTTCAGTGTACCTCTTCAGATGAAGCATTTCTAAATCAGAGCCATGCTTCATAATTAAAAAGTCGGTTAAGATGATGAATGTTCTAGTGGCTTTTAGCTCATGGGGTGCACACACGCGCGCACACACACATACACACACACAGGTGAGCTTAGAGATACATTTTTTCAGTGAAATCCTTCTTTGACCCAGTTTTGCAGCATGATAATGTCACTGCTGGCGTGTCAGTGACTTAACACAAATTAGAACTCAGCACCATCATTGCTAGTCTTTTCCCTCACCACCAGACCACACTGTCTACAACATATAATAAAAGGTGCAACGAAAGATTTATCCTGCCAATAAGATATAGTTATAGGTCCCATGAAGATTACTGACACTGAACTACCAAATATGTTCTGGCCTTGAACTTGGTAGATAACATACCAGTTTTGAGGCACATTCAAGTTGACAATAAATCAGTATCATAGTTCCAATAAAATAAAATAAAAAAGTAGAGAATTTTTTGTACAAAAATGTTCAACTTCTGATTTAGCTGTTCTCTGGTGATGCACTATAATGGTCTAGGCAGTACTTTTTGTTGAAATACATAAGCATTTCACTATAATTCTCTTTAGTATAAGCTTATCTGATTTTAACTGCATTAAATTCTGTGATAATTTCTCTTTTTAAACATCTTTTCCCTTTCAAATAAGATCCACATAAAAATGTTTTAAGAACAACCTTACTCATTATGCTTGCTTTCCTGATTTGCATGAGCACATGCTGAGCACTGCCTCTAAAACACCCTCATTTTGTGTATCATATTGAAGATTAATAGTTGTGGAGGATGTAAAGTAGCAGAGAATAAGCTACCAAAGTCCGGCATCATTGCATGGATTACAAAAGGTTTTCCTTTTCTCAGAACTGTCACAGTGCTTGTCATCAAAAATACTTTGTTCAGAAGTTTGTTAAAAGAACTAACTTCTCAGTGTTTACAGTATTTTAGCATTTTTTTCAGTGTACCCTTTTGAACTTATTTCAATTTTCTGTTTTTGATGATAGTCATGCTGAACACTTTTTTTGGTCCATCAAACTCTGTAGTACAATTACATGAATTTACTTTTAATAAATTACCATCTTTGCATATATCAGTCAAACCATGAAGACTAAACACTTGCAAACAAAATGCATTATTAATTTAATTGTCACAGCCTATTTAGCTAACTTCTATTAGTATTTGCTAAAATATGCAATGTATCAGAGGGCAAAATCTAACTCAAAACATAAAGAATAAACTGATTATATTGTCCTAGAGAAATTAAAATATAGCAAGCTTGCAAAATTATAGTCAAGGCATTAATATTTTAAATAGGTAAGAAAACTACGTAACTTAATTTAGAGAACAGTTATGCTCAAAAGTGATGGTTCAACATGCTGATGAAGAGTTTCTTTGGTTCCTAAAGCCATTAAAAGACATTACACTCCTTCATAAAGTGAGGGGAAATGTGGAAAGAGAAAGAGTGTTTTTTTGGGAATTTACTGTACTAGATTATACTGCTTTAATCTTACCCATCACCAGCAAGGGACTGCTACTAGGAAATTATATAGCTGTTATAGTCTTGCCACTACTACTTGATGTTGCTGTACATTAAGAGGACATGCCAGATAAAAAAGTATTATGAATAAGAAATATTCAAAGATAAAATAAGGAATTTTAAAAGAAGAGAGAATAAGTCACTCAAAAATCACTAGTTTATGCTGGCCGGGGGAGGGGGAATAGCTGCAACAGAGTATGCTACCAGATGGGACACTGGGATTAGTATCCTGAGCTTGGTTCTTTGCTTCCAGGGCAGCAAGGGCTTGGAATGCTGTGAAAGCAGCTTGCTAAAGCCTGTGACAGGTGGGAACACATCATGTCACTCTCTTGCAACCCTACACTGGCTGATGGTTCAAAAAGCCTTTGAGGAATGTGGGAAAAGATGGGGGAAAACAGGAGCATGTAGGAGGGCTCCAGATTAAAAAAAAACAGTTTTAGATTAAAGCATCCATTGTTTAAAGAATTCATTTGAGATGGTGAACACTAAAAATGTGCCTCTCAGGGACAGATAGTGTATTTGGAGATCTGATGTGTGTATATTTTATTGTACACATATTCACAAGGGTAATATAAGTTATTTCAATGCAGTATTTTGGATGAATAGGCAGTAAATACCCCTTTGTAGAAGGATATATTTGAACATAGTGCTTCTTGTGACAACATAAACCACAAGAGCAAAATATTTTTCAGAATTCCACTGTGCCACCAAAAAAGATACCAAATATAGATTCATAGATTATCAGGGTTGGAAGGGACCTCAGGAGATCATCTAGTCCAACCCCCTGCTCAAAGCAGGACCAATCCCCAAATGGCCTCCTCAGGGATTGAATTCACAACCCTGGGTTTAGCAGGCCAATGCTCAAACCACTGAGCTATCCCTCCCCCCAATGAAAACTAAGAGTTTTCATTTAACAATTTGTACCACTTATATCTGATTGATATAAATGTAATAAATTTTTCTTCCATCCCTTATGCTATAGTCCAGAAAAAATGGAAATCTGAATAATTTTGATGTAATAGTGCTGTAACTAAAATTCTGCTTGAACAAATGGTAAGAGAAAACTTTGCAAAAAGGCTTAAACACCAAAAGGGATAAAGTGTTAAAAATACACACTATCCATATATACAACATATGTGCATGCCAGAGGATGATCGGTTAGTTTAATACGCTATATTAAGGTCATTTGAAAAGTAACGTATGGTAAATTCATGGGGAAAAGGGCCTAATCGACTTCTATTTCTAGTGTCATTAATGGGAGCTGAATAAGGCCCAAAGGAAAGTATTTTGATTGTACCAAGGAATTTTTACTACCATACTGAAGCCACCATTTACTTTCCCTTTTCTGAAGAGGAACTCCTCTATCTGTATCCGAAGTTTTGACTGCTTTTTGGTTTAAAACACTTCTTTGATCATGAACAAGGTGCACAGGTAATGCCTGAAGAAGTAGCACGGCTCACAATCCTGCGACACTTACAAAAATAACTAACATTCTAATAAGAAAAAAGACTTTTGAGTTTAAAAATACAGATATGGGGGACTGTCAGTAAAAGTAAATCAAAATGGCAGCTTCCAAGACAGTAATAGTTCTATAATTAAAGAATGTCACAGCTATGAATTCGGTGACCAAAAAAAAATGATATTTAGGGCATCTTTAAAACATAAAATATTCTGGTGTTAGTTACCCATTTTCCCATGATTTTTCCAAAATTTAGATCTATATATGTCCAGGACAATGGAGTATGCTCTTTATTAAAGGTTTTTAAATATTAGCTAAATGGTATTACATACCTGAAAACAATTTTTGTAAAATAAATATTTGACATTCTTCATTATTCATTGTAAAAAAAACTGAATAATTAAAATATTGTTTGCCATGATTCTTCTCTCTTTTTATATTGTTTATTATGGCAAAGACACAACTTTTCCATTTCTTGCCATGATAAAACATTTTACCTATTCCGGGATTCACTGCACTTGTACAGTGATGAATACTGTATGTATGGAACATTCACACTGGTGAATACTAAACATTATTTAACTGGATGATTTTACTAAATGTTTTGTTTTGTTTTGTTTTGGCAGTTGAGAAACAGTTAAATTTCAATTTGCCTAAAAAGTCATTAAATCTAAGTAGTGGGATTAGCTGTGATGCAAATAAGGAGCAAAATCTGATATTTGATGACCTAGTAAACATAGTACTGTTTCAGTGATAGGATATTTTAAAAATATGAAGCATTCTAGGTACATTTTAAAAGAGGAAGAATACACTTTTATAAACAAAACTTGCAAAAACATATAAAAAACTTGAGTAAATGAACAAATGTATAGAAATTAGAGATGGGCCAAACTTAACAACAAATACCTCTGGCCCTACTCGCAAAATTTTGAGAAGGTTTGGGGATTTTTGTCTCCAGATCCCACACTTATCTCTGTGGTTGTGACTCCAGTGAATCAACAAAACCTAAGGGAGCCTATTTTTTTGTTTCAAAATGTAAAATATTTTATAAATTTATAAGCACCAAATCCAAAAACAAAAATGGGTTGTGTGTAATTTTGGTTCTGTCTTTGGGAAGGCAAGACACAGCTACTGAAGTTTTGCCCAGTATGGCTGCCTGGGCCATACTAATAAAAACAAAATTAGATCAAGCTCTCATTGGAGTCTACGAGAATCTTTCCATTGACTTCAGTGAGCATTCGATAAGACCCATAGAGTCCCCAGTCAGCAAATCATTTAAGTATGACTTAATTCCCACTGAAGTCAGTGAGATTTAAGCACAGGTTGAAAATTAAGCACTGCTTCAGTGTTTCACTGAATAAGAAACAGCCAGCCCCAAACCTTATGCACACAACTCCAGTGGGAATTTTGGGTGGGGTAGGAATGCAGGATCATGCCTATATATTATATAAAATAAATGTATGTATATGGTATATTAATAGACTCCAAACTAGAGTAGTTAATACATCTAAAAAGATTTTCGCAGTATACATGAACACATTTGTGTAAACTAGCAAAATACTGTATTTTACCTTTCTTTTGGTGTACCAACTCCATGCTTGCCCAGTAAGTGAGTATTTAAGTGTTTTTTCATCACAAAGGCCACCCTAAAAAAAAAAGATTAATTTTAATTGGCTTTTACCAAACTATTTGTAAAAATGGGTGGGGGTATTTTTTTAAACACATACTTAAGCATATTTTATAGAAGATGAAATCTAATCAGCTGTTAGATAAAGATATCATAACCTACTTTTAAATTTGAAAGTCTATACCATAATAACATAAATTTACAGATCTACATCAAATTTGGGGTTTTCTTACAGAGATATACCATAAAACAATCACAAAAACAAACCACTTGTCAACATATGCAACAATTTTGTTCCTGATTCCCTTTGCAGTTTAAAAACACTTTATGTAATATACTGAAAAACAAATGTATTTTTACCTATATAACATTCTCTAACCTTCTATTTATTTAACCTTAAAACCTGCAACCCTTCTGTCATAAACAGATAGTTAAGGGTTAATAGAACAGGAGTACTTCATGTCTCTTTTGCCTGTAAAGGGTTAATAAGTTCAGTGAGCCTGGCTGTCACCTGACCAGAGGACCAATCAGGGGACAGGATACTTTCAAATCTTGAGGGAGGGAAGTTTGTGTGTGTGCTGTTAGTGTTTGGTTGTTGTTCTCTCTGGGTTCTGAGAGTGACCAAACGTGCAACCAGGTGTCTCTCCAATCTCTTTGATACAGTCTCTTATATGTCCAGAATAGTGAGTACTAGGTAGATAAGGCGAGTTAGGCTTATATTTGTTTTCTTTATTTGCAAATGTGTATTTGGCTGGAAGGATTTTAATTTGTACTTGAATACTTAGGCTGGGAGGGTATTCCCAATGTCTATAGCTGAAAGACCCTGTAACATATTCCATCTTAAATTTACAAAGATAATTTTTTACTGTTTTTCTTTCTTTAATTAAAAGCTTTTCTTGTTTAAGAACCTGATTGTTTTTTTATTCTGGTGAGACCCCAGGGGACTGGGTCTGGATCCACCAGGAAATTGGTGGGGAGAAAGGAGGGAAGGGAGAGAGAAAGGTTAATTTTCTCTCGGTGTTAGGATTACTTTCTCTCTCAGGGAGAGTCTGGGAGGGTGAGAGAGAAGGAGGGGGGAAGGTGAATTGTCCTCTCTGTTTTAAGATTCAAGGAGTTTGAATCACAGTGATCTTCCAGGGTAACCCAGGGAGGGGAAGCCTGGTAGAGGCAACGGTGAGGGAAAGGGTTTACTTTCCTTGTGTTAAGATCCAGAGGGTCTAGATCTAGGTCTTGCGGGTCCCCGGGCAAGATTTTGGGGGGACCAGAGTGTACCAAGCACTGGAATTCCTGGTTGGTGGCAGCGCTACAAGTACTAAGCTGGTAATTGAGCTTAGAGGAATTCATGCTGGTACCCCATCTTTTGGACGCTAAGGTTCAGAGTGGGGAATTATACCATGACACCTTCTTTATGTGAGTAGTCCCACTGACTTCAGTAAGAATGCTGCATGAATAAGGAGAGCAGGATCAGGCCTTCAATCATTACTTGTGTTTGGTCAACCATCAACATATTAATTATTTAATGAGATACATAGTGAAAAAAATAATAGCATTTGTAGTGCTAGGATTTCTTTTTGTGGCTATGGGGAGATAATGTTTTTGATTATATTGTGCACAGGAATTTTGCTCAAGTGGCATCAAGACATCATGATCAACAACAACAACGAATGTATTACCCAACATTATGCCTTATACCAAACACAAAGCAGTTCAATTACAGTAATTTAATTCTGGTGACATACATAATGAAAAAGATAGAAGCCTATTGAGTAACGTTTTTCCGGTGATAATACCATTAACATCAATTCAAGGATATCATGTGACTGCTTCTAAAAATTTAGATATCAGACTGAAGCTTCAAACTAAAATGGTTCTCTTGATAAGCAAAAATTTTACTGCTGTAACTTTCAGTGTGAAAAAGGGCTTGCAAACATTTTTGTTAATTATGTATTACAGCTGTCCTTCATAAAGTTAATTACTAATAGCTGAAAGGCAATAGAATCTATTTGCATATGTACATGAAAGGCATGACATATGCAAAAATATGCTTTTAATTAGCATTCTGTGATATGAAGGGCTACAAATCAAACTGGCATGTTATAAGATTTTTAACATTAAACGCTGAATTCATCTGGACATGTTTGCACTAATGGACAATGCAAGGACTGTAAAACACTGTAGCATTATGGCATATATGAGCCACAAAAGCCAAGAAAGAGTACTTTTCCTTTACAAATATGTTAATGTATCTTCTCCATGTCTGATCTACTTTGGGCACTTTCACATTATTACAGAGAATCTCGTTTTTGTGAAGCCTTCAGGGTGTAAGAATATAATTCTGTCTTTTTAAAATGATAGTGACTTCATTATTTTTATAAGAAGACGTTAAAAATACCAGGGTCTCTTTTTTTTTTTCATATGGGATTAATAAGTATGGACACCACAATCTTCAGAAACCTGAATAATCTATCATACTATGATGATTATTACCATGCAAATGTCATCAGAATTACTGTACATAATGAAAATAATTGTACTGACATAAAATCCTATGTTCCAACAGTACAAGACATTCCAAATTTACTACTGTTGTTTTTGGGCAGAAAGCAGAGTCATTTTGACATTGCTGTAAGTATATAACACATTTTAAATTAATAATATTCTTATTTTTAATCAGAAACTTCCATCTTCTCAATTTTCTAGAGGAAAAATAAAAACTAAGATACCAATGTGTAAGAGCTACACAATAATCAAAGTGTAGAGGGGGAGCACAGTTTGTTATTTACAGGGCAACGTGTCGTTATAGTATACTGAATGTAAAAATCTCAATCTCTTATGCAATATTTCCCTAGGAAACTTTTTCATCAGAATCTGGGCACTGGAGAGTTCCAAATGAAAAACAAAAATGTACTACTCTGCCCATTTCTGTAATGGAAATAAAGAAAAAGCTGCATGTGAAAATCAAACAGGCAAGGAAGAAGGGGAAAAAGGTCTTATTTCTAATGCTGTATAATAACTGATCTCATGTAAACAGATGAATATCTGCAATGCTTCAGGTTTGAGTAACCATTCTGCTGCTTTTCCATAGCACAGACAAAATGGTAAAACAAAGATGAAAACTGCCATTGTATGTGTTTCAGGAACTGCCATCAGGTTTCCCTTCAAATATAATGCAAAAGGGATGGATACTGAAAAGCTCAGTGCTTCCTGAGACATGTTGCGTGCTTCCGGGGGAGCTAAGGGCATTCACCATACCTCAGGTGGTGTTCAACAGTTTGCAGGATCAGGCCTTAAATGATAATGTTGCCATTTTTAAAAGAAATTAAATACATGAACAATAATTGTACACAACATAATAAATACAAAGACACTTACTTAAGGCAAAACATTATTTTTTCTAGAACTCAGCCTCTATGTCAAAATGACTCTGGGCTTCAGAAGTACAACAGCTATAGATTTTTGAGAAAAGCCTAGGCTAAGAGGAGGAGGGATAGCTCAGTGGTTTGAGCATTAGCCTGCTAAACCCAGAGTTGTGAGTTCAGTCTTTGAGGGGGACACTTAGAGATCTGGGGGAAAAGAAATCAGTATTTGGTCCTACTAGTGAAAGCAAGGGTGGCAGGACTCAATGACTTTTCAGGGTCCCTTCCAGCTCTGAGATAGGCATATCTCCATATATTAAGTCCACTGTCATGGGAGGCAGTCACCAAGGCTCCAGCAATGTTATTACATCATATTTTGTATTTTTCTCAAAATCTCAGCTTCTGGAACCAAGTGATGACTTGAAAAATCTTAGCTTTCACTTAATTAAAACAAAAATGTGAATTTCTAGCCCTCATGGTTGAGGAGAGATGCTTGAAAATGTGAAACAGTTTCAAAAATCAGAAGTCCAGTAAGAAAGCAGATTTGTTGCTTTTTAACATCTCATGATTTTGGGGCGGGCTGCCCTATGATTTTTGAATGATTTGGTTTGACAACACTGCTAATGGTACCTGGGCTTACCAGTCAGCTGCTTGAGCAGAACCAACTTCTTTAAAGACCAGCTGCATGGACCACTGAACTCAAGGAAAGGAAGCTCATCAGTCCAAGAGCGAGCATGATTTCATGGACTAAGCAAGAAATTAAGAATAAGGGACTAACCACAATGCTCACAAAACACTTTCTGTGGCATTTGTCTGGTCATGTGGAATTGGTGGCAAAACATTTCACAGACCTGTGCGCCCCCCCCCAAAGTTCATTACAAGGAATGAATTAAAGATGGCATGCAAGCTAGTGTGGCAGGCTTTTGTATATGATCTCACAGGGGCTATGCACCATTAGACTGATAGCACTATAGATCAGGCATGAATAATTTCTGTTGCAAGTTAACACAAATATTATACATTTTTTAAAAACCCTCTTTTATTAAAGACTTGTATGACACTGAGGGAGTGAAGTGAATTAAAGATTGACATAGATCATTTATACATGAAAGCTTAGATAGTTACAATTAATGCATAAATAGAAAGTATTAAAGTGTCAGGAAAGGAGTCGTGATCTATTATTCTACTTAAGTTTCTATAAGTTAAATTTTAAAAAGTTATATCAATGATGTAATTTGATTTCTTAAGTATTATATATGCTGTAAAAAAGTTAGGAAATGTACTGCCACTTTACTTATCTTTTTACGATCAATTAAATAATTGCTTTTGTTTTGATAAGACCAGAAGTGAATGGGATTTTTATACAATAGTTAGGCAACAGAGTTGGCAGCTTTCTAAATGCTGGTAGCCAGACCCCTGAGGCCCCACCCCTGCTCCACCTCTTCCCTCAAAACCCAGCCCCCTTCTCTGCCTCTTCTCACAAGGCACACCCATGCTCCACCTCTTGCCCCCAAGTTCCCTCTCTCACTGTTCGCTCCTCCTCCCCTCCCCAGTCACTTGCTGGATTATCTCCACCTACCACCCCCAGCCCATCTGGGCTCGCTCT
The DNA here is from genome assembly GCF_007399415.2 of Gopherus evgoodei. Classification (NCBI taxonomy): domain Eukaryota; kingdom Metazoa; phylum Chordata; order Testudines; family Testudinidae; genus Gopherus; species Gopherus evgoodei. The sequence goes on from NC_044323.1 coordinate 194,001,624, forward strand.
GTTCCGGGCTTGGACAGGACCTGCTGCAACCTGACAAAGAGCCTGCATGCAGGTAGGAGGCGGCTCTGGCTGAGCAGGGGCCGACATGGGTTAATGACCTGATTCCTCCCCTTGTCCCACAATAAACAGAGTTTTGCTGCCTGGTCAGTACATCACAACTGGACTTTCTGGTCAAAAACTGGGCACCTGGCAACCCTAAATGGCACAGAAGCCAAAAACCAGATTGTCCAGGTAAAAACCCAGATAGGTGGCAGTCCTACTAGGCAAGCTAATTTAATGTTTAATAATATTGTTACAACAAATAAGATACTATGGATTTACGTGTGGAGTTAAAAACTACCGGGGTAGGAGGGCTTAATATATTTTATTTATTTATTACACAGAGTTCTCTTACATGAGAGCATAAAGCTGTGACATAAGAGTCTGTTAAGAAGGTGTCCTCCGGCACTTTGCCTCCTCCACCCCTGGATGTGGAGACCAGTTAGATGGTCACATGTTGGGTGAAGGGGCCTAAAAGCACTAGTTCCAAAACTTTCACAGTGGTTTCATGCTAGCTGCTGTGACAACTACTAAATGGAACTCAAACAGTCAAGTTTTACAAGGAAGATCATAACCCACAAGTATCTGACTCGGTTTAATAAAATGTGTTTCTATACATATAAATATGTGCATGCAATTAGCTGCTGTGTGCACCAAAATAGAGTTTTGAACATATAAATCACTGCATGTTCAAATTTTACAGATCTAATTTTGGTGAATCTTTGGTTCTGAATGCTTAATTCACTAAACAATGAAGATCATTGCTGCCAAAGGTCACAAATCTTGCCTCTATGGCAGGATGGCCTATTCAGTAGGTCAATTTAAGACAACACAACACCGTACAGAAATTTGTAAAACTGATTAGGAGGCAAAGGTTTTATACAAATAAGCTGTCTTTTTCCACGCAGCACAAGTCTAAAATCCTGGGAATTTCATGACTGTTTGCTGACTTTGAAGGGTCCAGGCTGGATTTTCAACAACTCTCTTACAGGACTATACACAAGGGACTCAATTTAAAAGTGAAATATCTGGCAGGGTTGAGTTTGTTGTGGAAGATATCCACTGATCTGAAAGGCTGCAGGCCTCCTGTGACAGAATGTCAGGTTCTAGATCCTTAGATGGAAAAGCCGGGCTTTTATGCTGACTCACCTGGCAGTTGGGTCTTTATAACAGGATAGTTTGGCTCTTATGGGTATCTCTACATTGCATCCAGAACCAAGCCTCCCAGCCCAGGTCCACAGACATATGCTAGCAGGGCTTGCACTAGCATGCTATAAGTAGCTGTGTAGACTTTGCTTTGACATTCAGTTGGGCCTGGAGCTCAGGTTCTCAAGCCTTGGGGCAGGGGGAAACGCAGGTGACCTCAATATCTTAAGAGATCAAATGTACACAATCACCTACCCCTAAAGCCCCTTAAAAAAAACAGTATGGTGACTCAATAAGACTAACTCTGGAAACTGTCAATGCTGTGCCTTATTTAGCCAGAGAGGATGCTATTAATTAACAAGTACTCACATTTCTCCCTCCCACCCTCTTCTCATCTCCCAGCAGCACCCCCACTCGTGGGACTTAGTCTGTGACAAAGACCAGAAAATTGTGAATGGGAGTACAGGCCCTTACAACACTACAATAGAGCTATCCATTCATTAGAGACTTATTATTATTGAATTAAGTCCAAAAAAGCAGAATTTTAGAAAATGCATTATAAATGGATACATAATAATCAGCTGAGCAAACTACAACCTTATCTTCTAGAAATCTCCCTTCCTATTTTTTCTGTTTTCTTTGTAAAGGTTCCTTGAATGAAGCTGGGTGCACGTGTGGAACAAGTTGAAAAGGAAAGTTCTCGAAATATGGTAACATTGGAACAATAATTCTCTGTATATCTCATGCCCTGGGTATACCTATGTGGCATATCTGTCACTGATCCTGACCCCGTTTGAACATAATTATGGACACGGGATTGTCAATGTGCTGTTCAATGACCTACATCAATCTACAGAATAATTTACTGTCTATATCAGACAGATCATTATGGATGAATTGCACACTATCAATCAATCAGCTCTGTTGTTCCTGCATATTCCTATGTCTCTCATCCAAACGGTCTCTCAACATGTTTCAGTTGCTGTCTTTCTATCACCAATCTGTGTTGCTCAAGATGTAAAAGAATTATTAGTTGCATGGCCATAAAGTGGTGGTGATAGGCAGGATTGTCTCCTTCCACTTCTTCTGGTATAAGAGTCTTAAGCAGAGAAAAGGAGAGTGGAAAGCAAACATCTCTCAATTGCTGCGCATCAGCTGGTCTGTGAGTAAGAATTCCCTGAATGGTTTGCCCATTCAGCAACTGGTAATGGGAAGATATACAGAATCCAAATCCAGATAATGATACCACTATTAAAGAAGAGAGCTACGCGTAATAAGCGGGAGCTTCTATAGTTAGATACAAGGGAAAGGTGGCTAGCTAACTTTGGAACAGGGCTCCATCGTTCCTCGTACATAGAGACCAGTACTGAGGAAACACATACTGCACCTCCTAAAAGGAGGTAGAAAGCTGCTTGAGAAAGCTATGAGCCCATGTCCCTTTTGAAGTTGAGCTTAGCACCTAAGCCCCTTAGACACTTTTGAAAATGTTATGACGTGTCCCACAGTATCTAGAAGAGGTTGTACAATAAAACACTATTGTAGATTAGTATGCAAATGCAGATTTTGATCAATGACAAAGCAGAGTGTCATGCATATGAAACATACTTTGGGCCATGTAAAAAACACCCACAGTAAACTTTGGGATGCACATCCATAAGAACAATAAAGCAGAGCCCAAAGCATTATCCATTTCATGGCATTATGATAACCACCATCAGAAGGTCATGTCTGCTATTTCAGGACACTACAGAATACAATCTATTGTTGAAACCAAGGCAAACATTAGCCAGCTTAATGAGATTTACAACAAAATTTTCTTTAAAATTTAAAAAAAAGTGGTTCTTTCTTTGCTGTAACTATGACATCTAAAATGAATGATACAGAGTTTCAAAGTTTTATTTTTTTCCTTAGAATTTCACTGGAATTAGGAGAACTCTAATATTATTCACAGGCAAATATATCTAATGAACAAGCTAACTAAAAATTAATGACCTGTGAAACAGGTCAGACAAAAAACAAACACAATGCAATCAATTTTAGGGAACATGTGCCATTTAATTTTCCCCAAACACCTATGTTTCGCAATGAAACTGAAGGTGTTCATGCATCATTACTAAAAACAACAAGCCACTTGAAGAAAATGTTGAACTCAGTGGGCATTTCTTGCAATACAAAATAAAAATGTAATACATTATTTTATCTTATTTTTGTTCTTAAAGTTGAAAATCTCTGTAGACCAATGAGTAGAAGCTTATTTACAGTACATTACTCACCTGCTTATTTTAGTTAAAAAAAGTACTAAACATCTCCCCACTTACTTTACTTGCTTAGTGAGCATGTTAAAAAGAGCTGAATAGTGGCAAAAATTTTGAAGTTAAAAGGTGTTCACTCTGTCAAGTATCCACTTTGCAAACATATGACAAAATTAGCACCATTACAAGATAAGTTTGTTTCAATATTCAGAGAAGTTAATGAATGTTAAGTGATAACAGTAGGCAGCACAGCTATGTAATTACATTTCAAAACACACCTTACCAAATTGCTTCTAAGCCAAAAGAATCACGTTCTATTATTTTTCACTGGCTGTCAAACATCTGTATACTCTCACCTCTAACAGGTGTTTGGTAATCTAACAGCTGCACAAAGAACTAAAAAAACAATGCATTTTGTATCAGTGCTATAACCCTCCCAATCTACCACAACACAGAACCTGTTTTCATAAATTGTGAAATGCAACCTTAGGCTTAGTTTCACAGAGTGCCTTGCATCAAGAATAGATTATCATCAACATACAAAAAAACTGACAATATCTGAGAACATGACTGTTTGTCATGCTAAACAAGGGTCTCTCAGTACTCTCAAAATAAACCAAGATTTTCAGGTATTTGCAACCTGAACAAAGAGTTGGTCTACAGATTTCACAGCCCAGAAGATTTCCTGTCTCCCAACACACTCCCTCCCTCCCCCAAAATGTCCAACGCCATACAACGGTGATCTGGTTCCCCCTGTTGACAGCAACAAAGAGGCAAATGTAGTTGGCAACAAAAGTCATCAGCTTAGGCAATGTGACCCAAAACTTTACCATGAACCTTTATTAGAGGTTTATTTTCATTCAATTCCATCCTCTACATTCCTATCTCTATTCTACAGTAGGACCTATCTAAAAGGGATGTGTTAGAATGACATTATTCACCTACCTCTCTTCTTCACTCACTGAGACACAGAATGGCATTACTAGCAAGACAGGTGAGAGGACAAAATTAGTCATACATTTTGGGTGGAATCATGGCCCCATTGAGGTCAGTGGTGAAACTCCCAAGGGTCAGGATTTCACCCAAAATGTATGAGTAATTTTGTCCTCTCACTTGTCTCACTAGTAATGCTCTAAGTCTCAGTCTCTATCTTCAAAAATGAGCACTCTTTCCCCAAACCAGAATTCAATACCTAAACAGATGGTGCCTTTCATTTGGCAGTTTCACATTGGGATGCTTGCTGTCCTTTCAATCATATGAAAAATATTCTTTTCTGCTAATACAGAACATTAGCCCAGGGCACTAGGTCATGAGAATCCCAGAATTTCCTGTTCCTCACAAACTGTACAAAATTGATGAAGAAGAAAAATCAAGCAGAGGCTTGTGCCTATGCCACTTCACATAGTGCTTTTCTATTGGGTTTGGTTCTGCATCACATTTTCCTCTTCATCAGAATCATCCCTTCCAAAGCCATCTTTAACAGGCACTCACATCCATAACCATCTCTATAGTCTCCGTGCCACCCCAGTGCCTGGGTGAGAGGTTCCTTTGTGAGAAATAGCTAGCTTAAGATCCAGGTAAACAATTGTAGGTGAAGATGCCTGTCAAAGAATTATCAGGAAGGGTCATTACAGTTAAAACTTTATTGGGAGAATGGGGGTTGCCAGAAAGTCAAAAATTCCAGTTAACTAAGAGGGAGGGAGTTTGGGTGCAGGAGGGGTTCAGGATTGGGGGTTGAGGAGTGGGAGGGGGTGTGGGGCACAGGCTCTAGGAGGGAGTTGGGGTGTGGGAGGGGGCTCGGGGCAGGGGATTGGGGCGCGGGAGGGGTTTTGGAGTGCTGGATCCAGGCAGCACTCACCGTGGGCGTCTCCCAGCAAGTGGCAACATGTCCCTGCTGCTCCTAGGCGGAGGCGTAGCTAGGTGGCTCTGCGCACTGCCTCTGCCCACAGGCGCCACCACCACAGCTTCCACAGGCCACAGCCAGTGCTCGGGATAGGGCACAGCAGGCACAGCGCACAGCGCCCCCATGGCTATTCTTCCGTCTAGGAGCAGCAGAGACATGTCACTGCTTCCAGGGAGCCACGCAGAGCCAGTTAAGGAGCCTGCCAGCCCCACGCCAACTGGCTTATAAACTGGACTTTCAATGAAGATCAGAAATATATAGAGCTTTCCAGTTGGTAAAGTGCTGGATAACACAGCTTTTACTGTACTCCCATTATCAGCCATTTGACAGAGAAGTTTGTAATCTTTGCAGTTTATAGGTTCCAAGCCTGCTCTTATACCCTCCAGGGACAATGCTGACCCAAGGTACCTCTCATCATTATTGTCAGTTCATCCATTTCTTGCAAACTAAGCCAAAGCTATTCATGCCTTTTTACATCCAGGCTAGAATATTCTAATATATTCTCTATGGGGCTCCTCTAGTATGCCACAAGGACCAGGAGAAGTGAAGCTGCATTACTGAAGAAAGCATTACTACCCTTTCAAGTAGCCAGATCAACATGGGTGCATTACTCTCAGACTCCATATCCTGCACTGTCTTTCACTCCATTTCTTGATAAAATTCACTGTGTTGATGTTAAGCCATAAATGGCCAGTGACATGACTATCTCAGAGACCACCAGTCCTGGAAGTTGGCATTGGACAGAATAGTATTGGTGCCTATTCTCAGGATTGAATTCTTTGTACAGTTGACGTGGCATAACTGGTAAAAGGCACAGAGCTCTGTTATTCATTCTTCCTTGCAGTCCACCACCATCTGATTTGGTAGATTTTAGTATTCAGGGCAAGGCACACATATTCAGTCTGGCTCTTTAGCCAGTAGGCAGACATGGACTTAGCTGATGGGAAACTTGGTACTTGACCAGTGGACTGATCTTTCTTAATCAATGGTGCCATTTCCATTCCCAGACGTTACCAGACACATGGCTCGTAAGTGTACCCAGTTTAAGTCTTTATCATACACTTTAAAGAGTATGGTTTTGTCTTCAGCAAGTTAAAACAGAGCAAATTAAATTTTAAAATGTAGTAACAAGAGTGGGAGGGAGGCATTGGAGAAGACGGCCTATGTCTCTTCCTTCTTATATCTTAGCTGCTGACAACAGGTGCAGTCACTGTTGCTGCCCCTTCTGCTTCTAATTATTTCTCTTTACCACGCCAATGCAGTTTCCTGTCCCTCAGCTTTCTCTGAGCTAAGTTATATAGAAGTTGTCCTTTTAAAAGAAATACTTTTTCTTCTCTTGGACTGCAATGCTGACATTTCTAGGGAATTTCAAGATTTTGATCAAATAATTATAATAATTTACATTTTGTTCAGTGAATTATGTTTTAAGTATACAAAAGTGTTTTACAAACCATTCAAACAGAGCACCTCTGCAATGCAGTTGTTTCAGAGGTGTAGAGCACCAGCACACTATAACAGAGGACTATAATGGGTGAAATGGAAATTTTGGTCTAAGATTCCAAGAAGTAAACCCAAACTGTCATGAAAAATTCCATGTGATGTTAAGGTTGGATTTTTTTGTTTATTTTTTTTAAAGGCACACTAATTGTATTTGAACACACATCCAGTGAAAATTCACTTACTATTGAGATATTTGCACATATAAATTGTTCATTTACGTGTCTAACTGTTCACTCGCATTCACAATACCTATAGGTATTCCCAATCAAGGTAGTGAAGCATGCAAATGTAAGCATGTTATTGTTTAATTGGATAAAATGTCTAGATTTTTATGTACTGCTCCTACTAAGGACTCAGAGGTAGAAAGTCATTTGGTAACCATATGATTTTTATAGCATGGTCAAGAAGTTGATTCTGTAAGCAGCAAATAGCAGATATAGAATGCATGGAGATGGGGAGCTGATTTTTATAACAGTTACAAAGAAAAGACTCCTAAATACTAAGCAGGAAACAAATGGCTGGGTGAAAATGCTATATTATAAAATTATTGTAAAAACCTTCAAATTGCTCTTCATGGGGAAAAAAGAGCCCAGTTTGCCAGTTAACCTGACAGTGCACAATTCTGTGATAATAAGATCAAAGGAACCTGTAAACCCAAGGCTCTAATTTTCTTATGGCGAGTGTGTAATATTTTGCAAAGTAAAATTGACTGAGATGGAAGCTATTTTGCATGGTACAGTGGCGATGGCTAACAAATGAGAGTTTTGTGGGCTGAATGTTAGTCCCCTGCCTCATCTGCCACCCCTAATGACAGCAGCCACCTGCTGTTTTATTGTCACAGCTGGAGTCAGTTCACACTCCTTGGTGCTGAGCTCTGCCCATGAGCGCCAAGCTCTCGCCTCGCCTCATTACTTTGATGAACTTTTTATGGTCAGCACCCATGAAGACCTCATCTAGGACTATGCAACCTAGACCGGCTTCAGGGAGTGCTTCCAGCTAGCAGGAGGTGATAATACAGAGTGACACTAAGGCTGCTACTGTCTGTCACTTTGTCAAGAAGTCACTGTACTATGCTTCTGACTCTACAGGGCCCTCAACAGGTAACATGCCATGAAATTCTCATATATAATAACGTTCTCTTTCTTTCTCTTTCACTGCATTGTAAAGCTCATATCATACTGGCAAAATGAAATGTTTTTTAATGGTAGATGTTACTATAAAAATCTAATGTTCTGTTTATGACTGCAACTATGGAATAACAAATTTCTACACTCTCTAGATACAAATCCCCTGCCTTACTAGAAAATATCCTGCTATTACAAAAAAACAAACAAAGAAACACCACCACCACCAACATAAAAGCAACGTTTTAAACCTCATTAACAAACATATTTAAGACTAAAATTTACAACTTTTATTTTATGGGAGTGGGGCTTGTTTCTTTATTTTATTAACCTAAACAGTGGCAAGCATAAACAAAAAAAAAATCACAAACTAGTTAAATTCAGTTACTATCCAAATGAATCCACAATGGACATAAATTAAAAACACTAAAAAAAGCATACTTATTAAACAGGAATGTATTAAAACCATGATAATCAAGAAAAATCTTTATTTACTTCTTTTTTACTCAAACATACATATGAATGTCAGTGGCCATCTCTTTCCTGCTATTTAAAACAAATAAATTCATTTGTATTTTAAAAAATCTTACCCTAACAAAAAAAAAAGCAGCAACAAATCCTGAGTTACCATAGTCATAATGAATATTTTCAAACTCTATCAGGAAATTTCTTATTTTGAGATATTCATAACAAAGAGTTTTATACTTGATTACTGGAGTTTAACCCAAGGTTTCCTTTCACCAGGAAAATAATCTCTTTGGTTTTAACATAGCTTTACATTTGCTCATATTTACATATATCATTAAGATTAATATATGTGCTATTAATAATAATTTCATTAGCATTCTGATATCATCAAATAACATTTTGAGTTCTGAGTGCCTGTAGGCAGTTATAAGCCTTAAAAACAGAACATTTTCAGTATTCATTGTGTAGCAATCCAGCTGATTAGTTTTGACAAATTCATGCAATGTTATAAGCCATTAAACTTGATACCGTTTTATACAGAAATTCCACCCCCAAATGCACCTTTTTATTTTGGTATAACTACTCATGATACTCATTTCTCCCTCTGCCTACCCCCACCAGCCCAAGCAGAAACAACGTGTTCTCTTTTGTTGAACTCCATTTTGAAATTTCCCATGATTGCAGTGTTCAAAATATTGGTATTTAGGGTAATGATCTAGAAAGGGCTGAGAACCTCTAAGGTGGTATGGATTGCCCTCAACACCCATGAAAGAGTTGTGAACACCCAGTATTTTGCAGGATCAGGTCCTAATTTAAGGGGCAAGAGAGTAGGAACCTTAAAAATGTTGCTGAGCATGGACATTATTTTAAAGCTGTACAAAACAAAATAACTTTGATTACAGAAACAAATGTTTGGAAATTTTCTTACATGCACTCTACTTTACAAACATTAATTAAATATGGTCTTAAATACAGTTTAAGAGATAGAAAAAACTATCTCAGCAAAGGGCTCAATCCTGAGAGATGCTGAGTACCTTCAACAGGTTGCTGAGCTCCCTTCAATAAAAATTGAGGGCACATAGGTCCTTGCAGGATAGGGCTACAAAATGTATTTTTTCTTTATTTCACAAACGAGTGAAGGACAACTAGATGAGCTAGTTATTTTTCAGCTTCATATCCGATCTTTTTCTAAATAAACCCAGGTGACTTTTTTAAAATGAGGATAAAAATGCAGCAAGATTAGAAGCCCTATTAACTTGAACACTAAAATTACCTGTGTATATGCTTATCTTAATTACGTTTAGATGAAAACCATTTGCATGTAGGGTGACCTTCAGACAATTTTTGTTTCTTTCATATTATTCTGACTGCCTCTTTTGTTGGCTACCCATTTGGTCTGTTAATATTCATTATGTTTTGTATCCACAAACTACTATAAAAAGGAGGATCCTGCTCCCACTGATGTCAAATGGGTTTTTTGCCATTTGTCAAGGATTGGCCCAAAATAATACACACTGTTTAGTGGAATCTCTTCTTGTAAACACACACACACAAATGCAATCCATTACATAACACTTTATTCCCAATATCAATGTTCTATTTTGCATTTTTCTCCTAATATGAAAGGAATTTAAACAAAAGAGATTCAACATTCTAGTAAAAAAATGCATTTAGTCATCACTATTTCACACACACTTTCATTTTTTAGACAATTTCCCTATGAAGTCAGATGAATATCTTCTTTATAATCTGCTCATCTAAAAGAAACTCCAAAATACACAATTGCATGTTGGCATCTGCACTGGGTATGTAACCAAGAGAAAACTGCTAATATAGGCAAAAGGAATTCCCTTCTTTTGACTGTCAGGAGTAAAGTAACTGTCAAAAGCTTAATATGGATGGTCCACTTTGTACCTTATTTATCGGCAAAGATACAGCTAGATCAGTGGACATTATGCTGCTGTTTCCATAGTGTAATATACGTGAATTGCTTTGGCATAATGATCAATGGCATCAGCATATAGATCTCATTCTGCTGCTGACAGTTTATTTAAAAAGAAAAAACTGTGCAAAATTTTTGCTCATGTATATTAAAAGCAATGGGCCTAATACAGGTTTGGGGACACCTCACAGTTAATCTTTTGCAATGTTAAAAATTATTTGCTCTCTCTTACCCAGTTTCTAATCCACAGCAGAACTTTACCTCTTCATCTAAAACCACCTGGTTTCTTTACCAGCATCTTGTAACGGACTTTGTCAAAGATTGGACTTTGTCCAAACAAGTAACGTTCACTGATTCTCCTAAGTCCATTATTTTGTTTACACAGTTACATATTTATAATAGAGACATTTTCTTTGCAGAAGTCATGCTGGCTTTGACCATTATATCATTATCATCTATGTGTTTTATAGTTCTATTTTTAATTATAAATTTCAATTTACCTGGTATTTAACTTAGGCTCACCGGTCTGTAATTCCCAATATTCCGTTACCTTCCCCTGGGTGTTTTTATTTTCTTTTTTTAAGTAAAGTTCACTCTCTATACCCTTTCAATCTTAAATCTTCCCCACTGTGACTACAAAGAGTAATGCCAGTGTGGTTTTGTACTACTGAGACTTATTCGGATAAGGACAACAAACTTTTTACAGATGATGATAACTTTTGGTCAGTATCAAGTTGAGCTGGGTTTGAACAGGCAGTCTGGAGGTGACAGGATCTGTATGCAATGACTAATCCCCTGAGACATCCAGTCCCTTGAACTAGAACTTCTTTGAAGCTGGTTCCTTAACCTATCCTTTTCTATTCATGCTACTATATACTTAAGATGATAAGAAAAGGGGAACATCCTAAATTTTCCATTTAAAATCCCCAAGAAATGGAACAGTCATGGCAGAAAGTCACTGATCATGAGCTGACCTACAGCACAGGAGCTTCCAAAGGCAATCCTACAAAAATAGAAATAGGTGTGAAACTATTCAGACCTATGTCAATACCATATCCTACCTGTTGTTCCTCACAGAAGTAGAACAGAGGGGCACTGTTAACATACATGGGAAGCAGATTTCTCATTGTATTAGCCAGGAATGTGTGGGAAGTAAAAAAAATTGGACCTGCATGCCTGCGATTGAAAAAAAAAAAGATGTCCATGCCTAATACACTGGAGAAATTGTTCAAGAATAATCCATCCTTTAAAAAACATGTTATCTTTGTAATGCTGCCAAGGTCAGTGTCAGTTTGAGCAATTAGCCACTTAAGTGTGAATCAGATCTGCCAAAGAGCTATTTTCTTTTTGCATAAGTATATTTGTGTGCCTGTGTGTTGGTGTTCATGCATCAGTGGAATTTGGTTGTTCATGCCAGGTCTCCTTATCATGCTTTTCTGCCTCTTTGAACTTGCACATTCCTCCGCAATATGAAATGGACATGTGTCTGCTGATAATGACAAGATAGTTGTGTTCATAAGGAATGATTTTGTGTAACTTGATCCAAAATAGCTTATTATATCTCCATTTCAAGCTCATTATACGACGCCTTCTGCCTACATAATGTTGCAGAAGTGATCCCCAAAATAAGTCCTAACATTGCAACTACCTCTAGAAAGTACTGATAGACAGGGGTTGTAGCAAGGAACAAAGTCACAGTGCTATATACTTGACTCTACTATTCCCTGCTCCCTAGCATTTGGAGAATTTTCAGTGTTATACCCCATTCTGGTCAGCTTACAAGCATGAAAAGCATAATTCCAAACAAGGATATTTTTCTAAGAAACAAACAGAAAAAATATACACAATATATAGTATGAAAGTAAACAAGATATTCCAGGTAAAGACAGAAATAGTGTGAAATTCCTTTCACAACCCTTTCAGAATGTAGAAGTTATTGCCACTGGAATTACCTGAATGAATACCAATTAGAGAATTTCACATATCTTAAAAACACTGACAACTTATTGGGAATTTAGCATCATCTATGCTAAAAATGCATATTATGTTTCAAGCAATACATTAAAGCAGCCTGCTTAGAATTTACAGATTTTATTAATTTCCAAGTAAACTTAAGGCTCATGAAAGTAAAGGATGAACATCACTGTCTTCAATCAAATGTTGTGTAAGCAGGCACTGTGCAAGCCCCCCAATATAGCTCTCCCAAAGAACCTCAAAATCTGGAACTAGTACTTCCCTTGTACTACCAGGCTTGCTTGAGCAAAGACTGTGACAAACTGTAAGGACATTTTGTTATGCTCTTAAGTACTGTCTCAACTGAGACCCTTTACATTTTCACTAGCAACTTAAACCCAGAATGCCCGAGGAGAGAGCCTGTTGTACTTATTCATAAGCATCTCCTAAATCCTAGACTTTGTTGAATAAACAGTTTAAGTAATTTTATCTAGAAGCTAAGATGGTGTGATCCTATTTACTTAGAGACTAGAGGCCTGTAGCGGGACCCCTGCTCCTGCCCTGAAGGGTTAAAAACAGCCCTAGAAGGGGGCTGTGGCTGGAGAAAGCAGCTTTTAGGCTGGGCTGATTGAGGGAAGTGGCTGCAGCTGGGGCCATGGTCCAAACAGACTCGCTGGCCCTATAAAGGCAGAGAAGCCCGGGCAGACATAGGGTCTCTCTCTAGCTATAGAGGGAGATGGGCCTGGCTTCAGGGAGCTGGACACAGGGTACCTGAGTGAAGCAGGGCTGGGGAAAGGCAGATAAGCTGGGGGAGCTCCAGCCTGGAAAGCCCCAGGCTGCGACCTAGCAGAAGACCAACAGGTACTGGGGGTTGCAGAGGGCAGCCCAGGGATAGACCACAGCAGCAGGTCCAAACCCTCCTTGCCAGTCATGAGTAAGCTGATACTGCAGTCTGCCCCAGGATGTGGGGCTAGACGGTGACTGTCAGTACTGAGGCAAGGTTGGAATAGTGGGTTGGGGGTTTCCCACGGAGGGGAGACCCTGAGAGAAAGAAGTTACTGCCAGGGTGCAGCACCGCATGTAAAAGGGTACTGGGTCCAGGGAGGGACATGGGGGCCAGAGGACAGGCGGATCACTGGCCTGCAGAGGGTGCTCCGGAGCTAGAATGAGCTAATTCCAGGAGTCACCAGCAGGAGGAGCCGCAGGGGTGAGTCCGCTCCTCTACAAGGCCCAATTCTCACTTGCAGACAGTGTTGCAAATCACATCTCCATTACAAAAACGGCTACTCTACTAAAGGGGGAATTCAGGTGCCTACGATGACAAGCAGCATCTTTCCTTTGGGGATTCCACCTGAGAAGGGCAACTTTCAAAATCATATGAGGCTCACATTAGCATCTAGTGCCCCATCAGCAGTGGCTACTTGAGAGATGCACTGATTCACCACACAGCTGCACTGTTCCTGAACCCAGGACAGGACCTTCAGCAGAGCAGGAATTGCAGGTAGATTGCATCACTTTGTCCCTGCCCTCCAGGGGCTTTCTGCCAGAGAAAGAAGGAGTGACACACAACCTTAGTTCACTGGCAGAGTCTGGTAAGTGAATTCTACCCAGTATTCTCAGGTTCCTAGTAAACTTCATTTACAAACTCCCTCCAACACAAGTCTTTTATGTTTTGTTGTATCCAAAGAGCTCTGCCTCTTTCCCGTTAAATAAACTGTAGCAGAATGTTCCTTCCTCCATCTCTCCTATATCCCCATCTTTCAACAAAGTAGTGTTTGTAAAAACATGCATTTAAGTTGCACTGCATTCCAGGAATAAGTAAGATATTAAAAATAACTATTCCATTCTTTCAATAATTAAATAGGAAACATTTTTATTTTTAAAAAACAGAGGTTTGACTTTTCCCAAATACCTCTGAAATTAAACCAACACTGCCTTTCAAAGAGCAGGTAGAAAAATGTTGGTAATACCATTGTATACATGATCTAGATACCAAGACTCAATCAAAACCCATTCTTCCTCATCTGGCATTTGGCTAATGAGGGATGCCCAAAAGCATTTATAATGATAGCTGTCTAATTGTATCCTAGATCTGGCATCAGCTGAGGATGCTGACCGAAAGGAACCTGGCAATTCTAAGGCCTGATCCAGTTTCTACTAAAGTTAATGGTCAAACTTCCATTGATTTCAGTGGTCAAGGATAAAGCCCACAAAGAGGGACAGGCCAACAAAAATGGCCAGAATATCTTCCAGATATCAAATTTAACCAAATCTGAATTTTTAAAATAAAAATAAAATTAAAAAACAATTAAAAAAAAAACTTAAAATAAAATGTTCTAAACTTTTTAGTAAACGCAGTACATTCTTTTTCCCTCTCTCTCTCTCTCCAGAGCAGATGACAGGACCTTTGGCACACACCGGCAAATCCTACATACTGGTATTCCTGTTCTGAGCGTTCTGTTCTGTTAGGGATGCTTTTCTTTCCCCAGAATACTAAGGCAATTCTGGTACAACTACATCATAAACATAAGTACATCTTGATTATGCTATACAGGTTTACGTGTGGTAAGGGGAGACCTGGTAGGAAAGCCAAAAAGTCTGAAAGGCACACACTGAAGGGCCACTCACATTTTACTTACAATCAAAGAAAGAAGGTGGTACAAAAACAGAAAGACACAAACAAAAATAAATTAGCTACAGCTTTCCACTCTCCAAGTCTTTTCCTTTCCTTTTTTCCAACTCCTGTCATTTCTCTTGTTCTTCTATCTCAATGTCTTGTTCCTGAGTTCTGCCTTTCTATAAATATGTCAATACCTGTAAATATTCTTTTTTCCTGCTCTCTGCTCATGTTCACCCCTTTATTGAACTGTTTTCCCATGAATTCCTTCATAACTCCTATTGCCTCTTCACATTACTGATGTACTTTTATATCCCAGAAGATTTTGCATGTGTGCATGCCCCTCTCAGTTATGCTAAAGAGGACACACAAAGTTTTTTGGGTATAAAGATGACATTTAAATCATCCACTAGCTGTGCTGTCAGAAGCAGAGGAAAGATATTTTTAGTGACTAGGGAAGAAATATGATGGAGGTAGAGAGAGTGCTACTTAGAGCAGGTGATAAAACTACAGGCATCAGCAAGGTAGCGTGGCAGAGAAAGGAAGTTGGGTCACTGACAGTGCAATGGGATAGTCTCGAGTACTCTGCTGTACTTCAACTGAAGGATGGAGGCCAAAAACAACTGATGGTAAGGAGAAAAAATATGAGAAGCAAATGAACTAAGATTTACCTTCTTCTCTTCAACCCACATACCTCCTCACCAAGAGAAAACACAGGACTGCTCAAGAAACAGTATTGTTTTCTCTCAGTTTCATGTTCTCCTCTTCTGAATTTAGTAGTTTTTTTTCCCCTTTCCCTTACCAATCACTCAATAGTGGAAGCCTCAAGTGTCAAAAGAAACATACAACTTGATGCCTTGTCAGCTGTCTTCAACTATTGTCAGTTCCAGAATTTCTCTGAGGTGAAAGAGGTAAACAAGGAGGGCAAAGAATACCCTGAGAGCATGACAGGATATCTGAATGCAACAAATTACCAGAGAGCAGCAGAGAGGGTGCGACACCTGAGAAAATCCTCACTCCCCACACTTCCATGATCACAGATGTTTTTATCCATGGTAGGGAGCCTGTTGAGGGTAGTCATGAGCTCTGTGAGGAGACTACTGAAAGATTCAACAAAACACAAGGTCAGAGAAGAAGAATGATCTGACTGCATTAGAAGGAGGAAAGGAGAAGGAAGACAGGAAGAAGAGAGAGGAAAAAGACCAGCCTTAAAATAGTGAATGAAAATGGAATTGTGGAACTAAGGAAATAAAGGAGGTTACTTACTGTTCCTGAAGGTTCTGGCAGGTGTTTGTCTAACTTGCTCTTAAAAGTCTCCAATGATGGAGATTCCATAACCTCCCTAGGCAATTTATTCCAGTGCTTAACCACCCTAACAGGAAGTTTTTCCTAATGTCCAACATAAACCTCCCTTGCATAACAACCTTTTACTTCAGTGGTGGGCAACCTGCAGCCCATCAGGGTAATCTGATTGCAGGCCACGAGACATTTTGTTGACACTGACCACAGGAACATACTGGCCGCTGCTTCCCACAGCTTCCACAATTCTCTAGTTGAGTAGAGCAAAATAAATTACTTCTCATGTCTTGCTTACCACGCTCCTGCTAATACATCCAAGAATGATGTTCGCTTTTTTTGCAACAGCATTACACTATTGACTCATACTTAGCTTGTGATTCACTATGACCCCCAAATCTCTTTCCACAGTACTTCTTCCCAGGCAGACATTTCCCATTTTGTATGTGTGCAACAGATTGTTCCTTCCTAAATGGAGTACTTCGCATTTGTCCTTATTGAATTTCATCCTCTTTACTTCAGACCATTTCTCCAGTTTGTCCAGATCATTTTGAATTTTAATCCTATCCTCCAAAGCACTTGCAATCCCTCCCAGCTTGATATTGTCCACAAACTTTGTAAGTGTACTCTGTATGCCATTATCTAAATCATTGATGAAGATATTGAGCAGATCTGGACCCAGAACTGATCCCTGAGGGATCCCACTCATTATGCCCTTCCAGCATGACCGTGAACCACTCATTGGGAACAGTTTTCCAACCATTTTGCACCCACCTTATAGTAGCTCCATCTAGGTTGCATTTCCCTAGTTTATGAGAAGGTCTTCTTTGAGATGTGTGGTCCCTATGTGGATTCCAGGCACAGGTGAGCATGCACACCACATGCTGGAGCCAGCATTGTTCGTAGTAGTACCTATTGACCCGCACGTGTGTCATGCGTCGGCCGCATGCTACATCCAAGCTTTAACAGGCTGTGCAGGTCAACGCTGCTTCAGGTACCTCTTACCATCAAGTGATGGAGTTCGCATTAGAGGGTCCGGAGAGCGAGTACTGAAATCCAAATAAGGAGCATGTCTTGAAGAATCTACAGTTACAGTAAGTAATCTCCTCTTCTTGAGTGATGATTCCTATGTAAATTCCAGACAGGGAAGAGTAGCAAGAGGTGCTCATCATGCAAGTGGGTGCAAAGACTCGCAAGAAGTCAGAGTCTGTAGGGTGGTGCGGCTAACTGCCACATCCGCCACCACCGCAGGGGCAATGGCATAGTGTGTGGCCACCCAACAAATGTGCTGCCACAGTATTTCTGCGAGGAAGGCCAGCATGGCAGCATTTGCCCGTGTGCAGTAGGCCGTGACGCCCAGGGAGGAAGGAACATGAGAGAGAGCATAGCATTCCTCAATACAAAAGGAGATCCATTTAGTGAGGCATTGCGCGGCGAGAGCATGGCCCTGGCAGCACTCTGCGATGGCAAGGACGGACCAGGGTGAGGCATGGAAGACACAGGTGTTTTGGAGATAGATGAAAAAGCCAGCGCCTGGCAGACATCAAGAGAATGCAATGTGCATTCCCTGGGAGAGGCATGCGGTTTAGGGTAGAAGATTGGGAGGTGTATGCACTTGATGAGGTGGAATGGGGAGGCCATCATGGACGCCAGCTTACTAACCCATTGTGCTGAGGTGATCGCCACCAAAAAGATTATATTCATGGAGAGATGGGCATGAGAGCAGATGGCAAAGGCTTCGAAAGGTAACTTACTGAGGGTGGCAGGTCCCAAGAGGGAGTAGGCTTCCATACAGATAGGAAGCCGTTGAGAAGGCCACAAAGGGAGCAGGTGGTAGTCGGGTGAATGAAGACAAAAAACCCATCCACAAGGGAAAGTGCCACCAGTAGGATGCACACGTAGGAGTGGGCAAGGTCCAACTGTCAAAGCTGAAGGTCGTCCAGGAGAATAGAAATGGAGACAGAGTTCAGAGGTTAGTGGTGGAGGTGCGTCCAGGTGGTGAAGCGTAGCCATTTAGCTTGGTAGCAGTTCTAGTCGATGACCATCTGTTGTGAGCAATGATGTGCTCTGTCCCCATGTGTGACATCCTGTCTTCACATGAGCCCCATCTAAATACCAGGCCATGAGGTGGAGTGGGCCTGGATTTGGGTTTCTCAGGTAGCCATGTGCGGCGATCTGAGATGGTGGGAAGGCAGATTGGGGGAAAGTTTAGAGATGGAGGAGATCGGTGAACCAATCCTGATGAGGTCTGGAAGAAGCTAGAAGAATGACTGTTATGTGATCCCTCTGCACCTTGTGCAGGGCTTGGGGAAGCAGGGGAATGGACGGGAAGGCATAGTGAAGTTCGGTGGTCCAAGGAAGGAGAAAGGTGTTGCCCTGTGAGCCCAGACAGAGGGCTCTGCTGGACCAGAAGACGGGAAGTTTTTGGTTTGCAGCTCTTACGAAGAGGTCCTAGCATGGTGTGCCCTGCTGCCAAAAGACTAAGCCAAGTGTGGGATCATGGAGCTCCCATTTGTGATTCACATAGAAAGACCTACTCAGCATGTCTGCCAGAGAGTTGCTGTGCTTAGGTGGTGCAAAGCATGGACAGTGACCCTGTGCCTGAGGCACCCAGTTCCAGAGGAGGATGGCCTCTGTGCAGAGGGATGGGGACTGGGCCTCATCCTGCTTGTTGATATAGACAACCACCGTCATGTTTTGGACAGCAGTTGAATGTGGCGGGATTTCATGAGGGGCAGGAACACCTGGCAATCAAGACGGGAGGCCTGCAGTTCCAGGATGTTGATATGCATCTGTGCTTCCCTGGGAGACCAGAGGCCCCGAGTTGTGCACCCCAGCCCACAAGTGAGGTGTCCATGGTGAGAGTGCTGTGGGGGAGTGAATGGGGTGCCAGCTAGGACATTGGATGGATTGCATCCCAAGTGAGGGAAGCCAGGATGGAGGTGGCAAGCAGGACTGGCTTGCCCAGGAAGTCTGACTGGGTTGCAGACTGACTGGAGCCACAGTTGGAGACAACACTTATGCAGGCGGGCATATGGTGTGACCAATGTGCAGGCTTACATGTGGTCAAGGAGGAACAGGCACTGCCAGATGTGCGTACATGGATGACAACATAGTTGCACAATAAGTAAAGTGAAGGTAGTAAATCGGTCTGACAGTAGAAAGGCTCAGACCACAGAGAATCCAGGTGCACCCTTATAAAGATGAACTTGTGGGTAGGGATGAGAACTGAATTGTCCTTGTTGATGCAGATCCCCAGGCTGGCAAGGAGGTCACGAAGGGTCTGGATAGTGGCGAGGAGGAGGTTGTGAGACGGTGCAATGAGGAGCCAGTTGTCCAGGTGGCAGACTAGGGAATGGGCCTAGACAGCGCACAAAGACATTTGTGAAGATGAGGGGAGTGGTGGTGATCCCAAAGGAGAACACCCAGGAAGCAGAGGAACTTGCAATGAGTGGGGTGGATGTCCATATGAAAATATTCATCCTTCATACTGAGTGGCGAACCAGGCTCCACTGGGGAGGGACAGGATAATGATGGAGAGCATGACCATCTGGAAGCATAACTTGCGTATGAATTTGTTCAGACACCCCTCTTCTTCAACACAAGGATATAAGGGAAGTAGAAACCACAGCCATGGTAAGTGTGTGTGATACATTCTATGGCGCCCTTCTGGAGGAGGATGTCTGCTTCCTCCTGGAGGAGATTGCATTGGGAAGGATCCCCAGGGTCACCATGGGGCAGGTGACGAGGGAATGAGAGGAACTTCATCAGGTACTCTTGGTGAACAACATCCATCAGTCAGTGGTGATCTTATCTGAATTGTGGGCAAAGAGGGTAAAATGGCCTCCCAAAACAATCTGAGGTGTCATGGGAAGGGTGGAGTGAGGTTCATGGCTCTCAGGGAAAGAGTCTAGAGGGCTCCTTGAATGGACATTGCGAGAAGGTGGAGGTGGCAGCAGTAGAATAGTGAGGTCACTGTGGGTGTTGGCAAGATGGCTCTTGAAGGTGTTGAGGGTAGGGCTGGTAGGCAGTGCAAGGGCAGGGTTGAAAGGACGACTGCTGCTGCCTGTGGGTTGGCATGGGGTGTAGATGCCAGGAGACTGGAGGGTGGCACAGGGATCCTTCAGAGAGTGGAGGGACTTGCCCATTTTATTGCTGAAGAGTTTGTGGTTGTCAAAGGGCAGGTCCTCTAGGGTGGGCTGGACCTCCTTGGGAAAGCTACAGAATTGAAGCCAGGAATCGCAGCAGAGTACCACCTCGGCCACCTTGGCAACTAGCTTGCCCTCATCCAGCAGGGCCTGAAAATCCTTCTGTTTCTCTGTCAGGAGAAAGGCCTGGAACTCCAACAACTTGGAGTAAGAGAGAAGTGGTACTTCACCAGGATGGCCTGGTAGTTGGCAATGTGGAACTGGAGGCTCGCGGAGGAGCAGACCTTGCAACCCAACAGGTCAAGTTTCTTTGTCGCCCGATCAGGAAGGATGGCCTTGAGGTGTTATCAGGCATGCTCAGTCACTGCGTGAACTGTGAGCAAGTTGGGGGACAGAT
Source organism: Gopherus evgoodei (assembly GCF_007399415.2). Taxonomy (NCBI): domain Eukaryota; kingdom Metazoa; phylum Chordata; order Testudines; family Testudinidae; genus Gopherus; species Gopherus evgoodei. The sequence goes on from NC_044323.1 coordinate 194,022,409, forward strand.
GGGTAAACAAGAAATCCATACCTTTAGATGGCACAAAGTAATGGTGTTCTGCCCAGTCTGGGGCAGGGGCACAGAAAGCTGGGGTATGCCAGAGTGGTAGCAAGATGACTTTGTGGATAGAGAGGGCAGTGTGAGAAGGCTTAGAAGGTTGCAGGATATCTAGGAACTGGTTCTGTGGGTTCTGAACTTCTTTCACTCGCAGGTTGAGAGCCACAGCCATGCACCAAGGCAGGTCCTATTACTGACTATGGTCGCCAGGGCAGATGAGCATTTCATCTGGGGGGCGAAGAGGCTCCAGTAGGGACTGGCAGTGCCAGTGGTGTGGTGATGTCCTGGAATTCATCATAGATGGAAAGAGGGGTGGTGCAGGTTGGGCATGGCCGGTAATATGGCAGCGACAATAACCCATGGTCCCAGTAAGGATCCCAAGTGGCCCAAGTAGGGCCAGGCACATGGGTCATCAGGAATCAGTGGTCCCTGTTGGTAACAAAACCATGCTTCTGCAAAAGAGCCATAGGCCAGCGGGTAGGGCTGGTGCCAAGGGTCTGGGTTATAGCAACACATAGGGTAGAATGTATGGTCCGGCTCAGAGGACCACTCAGAATTGGAGGTTTGGTCTGGCAGAGACAGCGCAGGTGGTGCCGCCAGCATGAAACAGGGTAGAATAGGGCGTTCCTGCAGCAGAAGAGGTTCAGGTGCTGGCAGTACCAGCGGTGAGAGGCAGAGCAGAGCAGGAGGCTGACAGAGCAGGAGAGGTTCATCTGCTGGAGATGGAAGCCACAAGGGGGCCAGAAACCCAGAGCACCGAGGGGAGCCAACATACAGCAGCAAAAGCTTGACTTTGGTGTCAGTAGGGACAAGTGTCCTGGTGTGTGCAGGACCAGGTGTAAAATGTGGATGGCCCCAGTGGCATCAATACTGGAGGTGAAAGTAGTGGACCGGTTACTATGGCTGGAAGTGGCGATGGTGGTTCACAGCAATGCTTGGACTCCAGGCAGAGTAGCTGAGTCGATGCACGACTTCTGACCCGACCTGGAGCAGCTTTGGGGGAGGCAATGTTGTGTGTAGAGGCAGTCCTCGTCGTTGAGCTGTGCTTATGCCTATGTCTATGTTTCTTATTTCCATGGTGGGGCTTCAGTATTTGGTCGATAGTGCGGGTACCTCACATGAAGGGCCTGGGAAAGCGCTCACCATTGGCTCGCCCCCTGCCCATGTTTACAGGTCCCCTGATCTGACCGGGAAGAGGGCGGGCTTGGAGCCACAGCCCGGCTGTGATAAGGGCCGGGCATGCAGCTGGGGGAAGCTGCAGCAGACCTTCCACTTGCCCACGGTGCAGGGGTCCAAGCAGTCCCTGGCCCGTTTCCCTGAGCCCTCGACCTCTCGCCCAGAACAGGTGGAGGGCCCACAACTCAATGCCGGCCCCCCACAGCTGCCCATGCAGCTCTCACTGTGGCTGGGCTGTCTGAGCCTCCCCATGCCCCTGAGTTGGGGAGAGGCATGTAGGCAGCTGTGGGGAATTGTGGTCCCTCCACCTGCCCTGGGTATAGGGGGGCCCCTCAGGGTGGGACACAGGTCGGAATCGGCTCTCAGCCCCCTACCCCACATCCCGGGCAGGTGGAGGGTCCACCATGGCTTCCCATAGGTGCTGTCTGGGCTTCCCCGCCAGGCTCCATGCTGGCCTGGCCTTGCCAGGGGGAGGGGCCTCGGGGGTAAGAGGAGGGGAAGGGGTCTGCACTGGTAAGAAGTGGATGGGCCAGGTCCCCCCATTTTCAAAAAGTGTGAAGGCCTTGGCCCCCAGACCCCCTTTTTCCCCACCCCAGTTCTGGCATCTCTGGCATAGTCCCCAGATAGAGAAGTGCCCTGCAAGAAGAAAAAAGGTCCAAGAGGGGAGACTTAATTAATTAAAAACCACTAGACAACTATATACAACTAGAAAAACTATTTACAGAGGGAACAGACAAGATTCTCTTAGCGAGCTAAGAGCAAGGAGGAAGAGAGATTCTGACTCTGGTCATGAGGCAGTAAGAGGGAACTGGAGCAACATTGTCCCACACAACCTCTTAAAGCCTCAGACGAACCACATGGCCAATGCATGATGCACATGCGGATCAAAAGACACCATGACAAAGAGTTCTGGCTCCGGCGCATGGCACACATGGGCACTCACATCTCGAATCCATATAGGGACCATCATTCGAAGAAGAAATTGCCATACCAGATCACATCAATATTTAGTCAGTATTTAGCCTGGTGTTCATTCTTAGTACCAGATGCCTCAGAAGAAATCCTTGTAATAGGCAATTATGCAATGACATGCTCATGGAGAAACTGTTTCCTCATTCCTAGGTAGTGAGTGGTTGCCTTATGCCTTGACACCTAAGGGTTTATAGCCCTTACAAACTTATCTTTTCTAATGTAACTGCAGATATTATTAGTAGTGTGACTGTCTAATGCTGTTTTAATTCCTATTAATCTTATGGCAGTGAGTTCCACAAGTTAATTAACAAATGCATAAAAAATGTTTCTTTTCATCAGTTTTAAATATTCCTCTGAGCAGAGGAAGTACAAGACCCTCTCTGTGCCAATCCACAGATGACTGCAGTTATTACAGCCCACAACCAGGGAGTATTGCCTCTTTAGCTTGAGCTGTCACAGGTCATGCTTTTAGTTCTGGAAGTCACCAATTCAGTCCCTGATGCAGTGACCAAAGGGTGGCTGAAAGACCTGACTAAATAACTCTATGCCATGATTTATTTATTTATTTTTTACACACTTCTACAATGTTTCCTATTTGTTTCCTTTCTAAACAAAAACAGTCATAATCCTTTTTAATCTCTCCATCTGGCAGTCTTGCCATGTCACTGATCCTCTACATGCCAATCCTACAAAATCAGTGTGGGGTCTGAAAGTCAAGATGGGTTCTTTCTTATCCATACATGACCTTCTGTTTTCAGTGGGACACATAAGTAGTCCCACTGAAAACAGAGGGTCATGTGAAAATGCAGGAAGCCCACTTGACAAAGTTTTTGTGGCAACTGTCATCGAGGGACATAACTGAGCAACATGTGTGTCTCTGCAGCCACCTTGATGAATCAGTACACTGAGACACAGGCTCCCAGTACAGTCAGAGAAACAGAGACACAGTTTTTCAACTGTAAAGTGAAAACTGGAAAGCAGTAATGGTGAAAGAGACCTAGCAGTAACAGTGAACATTACATTAGACCTGAGATTGCCATGAGAAAAATGAACACTGAAATTATGAACTGCATGCACAGAGAGATCATGTTAAAGAGCCCCTAAACCTTCAGTCAACTCAACTAGTGTTATAGTAGATCCTTAAAATAATTACCACTTTTGCCATATTTTTTAAACCTGTAACCCTTGGACCACACAATGTCACCAAAATAATTCAGTATTCTTGAGAGACCACAACAGAAAATAAACTTGGTATTGTGCATACATGAGGAATATATTCACCTGAAGGCTATCGACAAACAAATATGGAATCACCTATGGCAATGACCACCAACAAATTCATTTTTCATCTTTACAGATAATAAATACTTCTGATTACTCAATATGTATGTACATATGGATATATAATTATATATTGATTAGTTTAGCTTTTAGCATAACATATGAATATATTGAATTTCTCCAGAGTAGCAGATAATATTTTTTAAAAACTATACCAATAGACCATTAGCATTATGAGTGAATTTATTTTCCCCAACAGTATTAAAGATATGCAAAATTTTCATTTTTCAGAGTTGCACAGTAAATGATTAACACCAGCTCTGCTCATTATCTTGCTTAACAAAACTTCTCTAAAAACAAATAAATCAGAAATACCTCTAACATTCCCAAATAAATAAATTACAGACCTGTTCAGTGGCAGCAATGATATTTTAAATAGCTTGTGCAAGCTCATTGTACAATTTTATTACAAAACTGCAATTTAAAACAAAACTGTCCACTTTTTCATTTTCTACACAGTTTTACTCGCAGGAGCAAGCTTCTGAAAGACTAAGAAACTTTATAATAGGAACATAGCTAAAAAATGTTAACCCTGTGTTAACACAGCAATTTACATTAATTGCTAATTAGGCAGTGATAGGCATTACAGGAATGGTTTTATGAGCAAAATCTTTTTTTCTCTGTTATAATGAGATTTTTAGGATAAAGACAGTTAATAGGAACAATCACAATGTGATAGGAGACAAAGTTATTGGAACATTTTCATAATGGAAAGTAAGGAAATGTACTGTACGCTTCATATTAAAAATACATTGATTGAAACAGATTTCAGTACTACTGGTTTAATGTCCTTGTAAATGGAAAATAAAAAAAGGAAAAAAAAAAAGCAGTAAAACATATAGCATTCTCCCTTCCTACTTGAGTGTCTCACCTCAAGCAGTTATGTTCTGCTTTCCTATAATAATAAGCTTTGTAAGCCCTTCATAGTACCCACACTTTATATGCTCGCCCCTCCCTAATATGCAGTTTTGTTTCAAGAATACAGTAAGTGTTAAAGGGCAAAATTAATAATAAGATAAATTTCATTATTTTAATGTGAAAGTCAGGAAAAGTCAGTGCATGTCAGTACTCTAGAAATTCAGAACACTAAGGTAATAAGCTAACAGCAGTTCTAGGTGTGTATACTAAAACCTAGAGATAAAAATTCAGGGAAATTAGGGATTCCCCCAAAAGGTCAAGTAAAAACATTTTTATCAATGGCAGAGTAAAACCATTGAGCATTATTGACAATAGCTCTTTCTGTTGTAGTTTCATATTAAAAATAACCATTATTGTTAAAAATACATATGCTACAGGAAGAATTTTTCCTTCAAATAAAAGCACTGAGAAATGATTTTGTTACCTCTGCACAAAGAACAGAATTAAATGCAAAGCATAATAAAATTAAACTGTTATCTGTTGCCAGTTCCCTAAAGAGCCAATAGATTTTTTTTTTAAGCATTAGAAAACAGCATGTAAATTAAGGTGACTGAAACATGCTTTCAGCTAGCAGAGTAATATGGTAGCTATTCATCACCTGAAGTCATAAAACACTAGGTCTTGTCCTTAGCATATTCTAATGAAGCCTATCATGCAAATGAGAGTGACCTTTTCTGTGCATTCTGTAAGTTCACATTTATGCGAGGAGTATATATAGTTGTCCAATACAAACTAGCCAAAGACTGCGTAATTACTGTAATCAATTAGTAGTTAGTGTTGCTCTGCTCATTTGCAGCTAATGTCAGCTAAGCCATTTTTGAAAGAACCACCCATGACAACTTCTTTTTCGTTGTTGTTGTTTTGCAACAGGAAGATAAAATACAAGTCAAACTTTTCAAGATGAAAGTGTGGTGGCATCCTTCTAAATTGTCTTCCTTTAAGATTCAAAAAGAAGACTCTACATTTTGTAATGGACAAAAATTCCCCAGCCAAGTTACATATCCTTAAAATGACATTGAAGTTTTCTGCCTGTAAAATTAAACATTAATATTTAAATATTTTAATGAGGGACACTCTCCTGTGAGGCAGTTCAGTGCAAGTGAGGAAGACTTGGTAGAACTTAAGCTCTCTTTTCAACGGATGAGTAAACAGGCCATACCCTCTGCTCAACAACAGTCTATTTTGTAGACAGTTATGGATAGGAAACATTACTGGGGCTGGTAATTAAAGGAAAAACTAATACTGTCTCAGAGATGGGGAATTTTGTGCAGGAAAATCATTTATCATGGCTTACAGTTCCCCACAACTGAAATGAATTATCTTCTTATTTGCACATATCCATTTTACACTAGTATATTTACTAAACTGAAATGAGGGCCACTTGCTGATTTTAATTTAATAATCTATTATTCATAAAGCAAAAACATAATAGGTGTTTGAAAGTATTCTCTACATAGCATCTGCAGATAAGTGTAAAACTGTGCATTTTGGGGTAAAGGAGGAACAACTGGGGCCAATTTTGTATTTACACGCAAGGTCCCTGGTAGTCAAAGGAAGATTTGAGTGTTCCAGGAAAGCAGGATCAAAACACTACATGAAACGGGCCCAAGACCCTACATTCAAAACAAAAAACAGAGCAGAGATTTGCGAGGAATTTTCTAAAATAATTCTATGGTGTAATGTTTTCATTTATTGTGATAGCTGTTTTTAAAAAAGTAAACGAAATTAGCATTTTTACTAGTAGACTATAGTATTTATTGCTACAATTACACATAAATGCTAGTTAAACCAAAACTAGATTATCGTTTTATTTCTGTGATATGGTGATCAATATCAATAACTGTTTTTGAGTGGTTGCACCACACAACAGAAGGCTTCATATATGTATGATATAGACTAAAGAAAAGAAACCAATGTTTTATTCTCATGCTGGAATAGAGAAGAATTTGACTGCTTTGATGCCCTCTGGTTGTTCTCTGCATGTCCACAAAAGCATGGAGATGCAGGGTATTTCTTCTGTTTCATGGAATCTTCCATATCAGAATGGATGCTGCGCACACTATGTTTCGCACTCAAGGGGCTAAGTAAAGCACCACATATGTGGCAATATATACAAAAAAATTTTGCACATAAAATTTTTAATAATTTATAAGATTAAAAAAAATAGAATGATAAATCACAAGTTAAATCATCACTGTCCTACAAAATGTAATGCCTGACATTCACACTGAAAACTAAACAAGTCCATGTCAAGGTCACAAAACTGCATGATTTTTTAAAAATCCAGGAGAACTACTCATTTGCGTAAAGTAGCTCACATGCACGCTGATCAGGGCCAAAGACATAAATATACAGCATATTGAGATGCATGCATCATCAAGTTTGGAGCCTAAAACAACCTTACAGTGTGTATAAAGAGAAGAATTGATATTTACCCTTCCTCCTGCTTTTCAGACATTCATATTGGACAAATGGGTTTTGTTTAAGCAGGAAGTCAGTGTGTTAGTCAGAGTTTACGCCATTAAAATGGAGAGCATTGTTTTTTCAAATTGTGAATTAGATTTGCTTTTGTTTTAAAAAATGTACGTTGACTGAAATACAACAAATGTAAAAGGATTTTAATTGTGGGAACAAACTGATTGCCATATTTGGGGTTGAGAAGGAATTTTCCTCTAGGCAGATTGGCAGAGGCCCTGGAGGTTTTTCGCCTTCCTCTGCAGCATGGGGCATGGGGGTCACTTGCTGGAAGATTCTCTGCAGCTTGAAGACTTCAAACCACAATTTGAGGACTTCAATAACTCAGACATAGGTTAGGGGTTTGTTACAGGAGTGGGTTTGTGAGATTCTGTGGCCTGCATTGTGCAGGAGGTCAGTCTAGATGATTATAATGGTCCCTTCTGACCTTAGAGTCTATGAGTCTATGGTCTTGTGGTTAGAGCAGGGGTCTGGGAGCCAAGCTTCCCACACTGATTTGGGCAAGTCACCTAAAATATCTCTACGCTGACTCTGGGAGTGACCCTTGCAGCCCAGGTTGACATACACATGTCAGTGGAGTATGTGCTAACATGCTAAAACAACTGCCATTAACTTCACTGAAAGCAGAATTGAGTCATTAATTTCCCTTCCGGTTACAGTTTACCCAACTGTAAAATGGGAATAATACTTACCTGCATCACTAGGGATTGTTGTTTGTAAAATACTGTTTGATTCTCAGATGAAAAATGTTATATCAGTACAAAGTATAATTTAATAAACAGATCTTAAGTTAATGTCCCACTAGTTATAGGGGACGATTCAGATACAAAGATGTACCTTTAAAAATATTAACAGCCATGGACTTTTGAAAGAAAAACCTTTTTTGAAGTATTTGTTTCCATGGTGATTTTCAGGTGGAAAAGAGCAATCAAGTAGCAATAAGTGGAGTGACATTGAAGATTTATTGGTTTACTTCTGCATACTGCTGGAACCAGTCACCTCATGTAGCGTCAAACACGTACAACTTGTCGATACTGACACAGAGCCAAACAGCAGGAAGATAGCTCTTTTCATTCTTGTCAGATTGTGCACTGATGGGGGCCTCTGACAGTTACTGAGAGGGGACACGGAACAAGATGAGCAAAGAGGAAAAAAATAACCAGTACATTCGTAGGGCCTAAGGCTTCTCTCAGATAACCGCAGAGAAGCAACGGACAAGGCCTTATGGAGCAGATGCCTGACTCATATCAAAGAAAAGGCTAACATGAAATGCTTCAGAAAACAGAAGACTAGCTGATCATTACTGATCTACTACAGGATGATGTCTTTATGATAAACATTCACGACAACTTGTGACCAAAGTGCTGTTACAACACTAATTGTCCATGAAAGCTGACCTGCAGCAAAGCAGCAGAGTTCAGTTTCGATAGGCCTGGCTCAAGAGTACAAACATGATTGTAGATGACAGAAGACATCCACGCATCAAAAATCTCTGAAAATGTCTGACATGACTTTGCACACTGTAAAAAGGAACATAAAAGCTAGAGTCTTGGCTCTTTGTCAAGAAAGAAAGAACTAGATGGATAACATTTTCTTAAAGATCTTCCTAAGCAAATATCAGCTGTAAACAACCTAGGAAATCATGTCTGAATGTATTTTCCCCAATCGAGTTCTTTTTTTGTTATTGTATTTTTAAATAAAATATAAAACACATACAGTTGATAATTTAGGTTTACAAGCCAAAGCAAATTTCCTTTTTAAATTTATGATTATATATTTTCTAATTTTGGTAGAATTGCAATTTGATTCCCCTCCCATTTTATTTTAACCCAATAAGTGCCAGGACTTATGACTTGGAACATTCTTTTACCCACTAAAGCAGAAATGCTATGACCAGCAATGGGAAATTTTGACTCCTACAGCTACAGGGTGAATGGGTGTTTCAACAAAAAATAGAGATTATAAATAAGACAACCTGAGGTTATAGATTAAGGTGTGATTTTCTGAAATGTTGGCTATGTACCACTTCTAAGCAGGAAAATGTCCAAACTGGAGAAATTTAAGAAATAATATTGGGTTTTGGTCATGTGCAGTGTAGTACGATTTAATATTGCTAAAGCATTTCACATTTTTGAGAATGCTTAGTTTAGAAAAGGAGGTTTGAGCATGCATTACATATTGTAATTTATAATTATTGCAGCATTTCTATTTTTTAATAATCTAATGAAGTGCAAAAAGCACCTTTCTACTGTAGTAATTTAAAATTGCACTAAGTGATTTTAAATTACCTCTCTTATTGTATCTTATTAAAAACAGTGCAATCCAAAACTAATATTTTAATTGATAATTTAACAGTTAAACTTTATAAAGTCTAAGCATAGAAAAGAAATACAATGAACAAAATATATCCCTAATCCTGCTTGATAATCATAATTTTGGATCAAGAGACAAGTTATTCTTGTTTAACTTCTGAAATGGTTTATTGTTTAGATTGACCTACATCTAAAAAGAATTTAAAATTAAATTAGTTAAAAATTGAACCAGTTTAATTATTCAATGGATTCCAAAATTACCCACTTTAAATATTGAAGAGATTGAAAACGTTGAACTATTAGGCCAAAAAATTAGAAATGTGACCTAAAAACCATAAGCATATGAAATAAGTTTTTGGGTTTTTTTTAATTGTTTTGGTTTTTTTAAGAATGACCGTATAAAGAAAAATGACCATATCAGGCTGTTAAAATTTTTTATAAGGAAATAAGAGACCAATAAGAAAAAAAAGTCATCAGTACATTAAGCACAAGAATGTGCAATTGAATTGCAAAGGGGAAATACCATAAGTATTTTACACTGTTAGCAATATATGAGTCAGTTAGCAATTCTTTTCTATTATTCCACTGTGGAAATTTTTCAACAAACTGCCTCTCTATAAGAACCTAAAACTTTCTCAACCATGTGACAGCAACTATTCATTCTACTTTAAGGGTAACCAACAATATTCACCTATGTGATTTCACAGCTTTTGAGGGTATTATTTTTAAGTCATGTTTACTTCTTTAAAATACACATCTGGATGTGTGGTTGAATTCAGTGTTTTTCAGCTGTAGATCATACATGATCTTCCCATTCAGATACAGTAAAGGTAACTAACTGATGACTGAAGATTGTCTTAAACTATGTTTGATATTTACTAACATGCTGTTTATTAAAACCAAGGTGAGCTGTTTCATACAGCCCAGTACATTCAATTTTGTTATTCTTAGACTGTAAACCTTGTCTACCTCTGTGTTTGTATAGCACCTAGCACAACAGGGACCACATTATGATCTGACATGTTGGTGCTGCTATAATGAAAACATTAAATAAATAATAATTTACAATACTTAGAAATAAAATGTTTATGATTGTCTGGCATTTTATATACATCCATACAAAAGGATGAAAATCTCAACTACATGTATTTTAATATATTGTTAATTTGGCAGAGAATGTTCTACTTACAATTCAAATAGAACACATGATTATATAACGTAATAGTCTGACAGAGGTTAAAAATAAAAACTGCTTTTTCACTGAAGTTGAATGTACTTTGGTATACAAAAAGCACAAATGACTCTTCAGCGACACATTAAGACCTATATACTGTCACCATTTTCCCTTTATTACCAATAGTTGCAAGTGTTCATTTAAACCTTTTTTTTTCAGAATGAATCCATATTTTGAAAACTTTTGACATCATATGTCATTGCTTCTATAATTCTAAAGAGCATTTTGTAGAATGAGGAGGAGGAACACATTTATAATGACTTTACAGACTAATAGTAATTTTAGTCAAAGGTCAAAGTTGGCAATGGTTTCTGAAGAACAGGACACAAAGATCAAAGCACTGGTTAAAAACATTACATGTAATCAGTGCTAGCAAATACAACAGTGAAGGGCAAGGCAAAGAAACAGTTATCAATGACAATAAAACTAAAAGTAGAATCACACAAGACCACAAAAAAGGAACCTAATCCTGTAAATGATGAGCACCTATAACTCTCATTGAAGTTGAAGGTGTAGAGCACCTGGCCAGAAGCACTCAGTATCATGCAGGAGATATAAGTTAAAATAAATGTTTAAGGAAATGTCTAGATTTCCTGCAAAGATTAGACATTACTTATGATAACTAGGAAACATAAAACAGCAACTGCCTCTCCTTACCAGATGGGAGGGGAGAGAGTACGGAAAGACAGACTGCAAGTGTCAGAATCTGAGGGGTAAACCATTTGTCATAGAGCTCAGATTACAAAAGGAAGGGCATTTCAGACATTTTAATATTGACTTGTAAACTAATGTAACACTCTTTGTTTCCTGCAACATTCAGGCTAGCAATGCCATTATAAAGAGACAGCGGTGAAAACATTAAGAAGTGTATGTACACAACTCTTCCTAAAATCTGAAACTGCTCTGTCAACAATAACATAATGGTAGGTTGGGACGGGACAGCTGCCCCTCACTGGCTGGCAAAGGGTTAATAGCAGCCCTTGGAGCAGCTGTGCAGAACCAAGCCACCCAGAGGAAGGGGCTGGACTAGGGGCTGCAGTTCGCCACTGTGGTGAGAGGCCAGGCAAATGACTTCTGGTTCACCCAGAAGGGGGGAGACAACGGAGTTGGGGCACAGCACAAGGGCCATGCCCTGAAGAAGATGCCGCAGTCTAGGAATGATGCGGGTCCTCCAGACAGTGGAGACGGTGGAGAAGGACTGATGGAGAGTGAGAGCAAGTCTACACTTACCTCCAGAGCAGTAGGAGTCGATTTATCGTGTCTAGTGAAGACACAATAAATTGAATGCCGAGCGCTCTCCCGTCGACTCCAGTATTCCACTGGAACGAGAGGCGCAGGTGAAGTTGACAGAGTGTCAACAGTCGACTTACCACAGTGAAGACATTGCAGTAAATAGATCTAAGTATGTCGACTTCAGCTACGTTATTCACATAGCTGAAGTTGCGTAACTTAGATCGATTTCCCCACCCCCCTCCAGTGTAGCCGAGGCCTGAGACACACAAGAGGAGGGTGCCCTTCTGATGGAAGAGCTAATTCCCAGAGCAACCAGCACGAGGCGCCACGGTGGTGAAAAGAACCTGTTGCGTAAGTTTTGGCAGCAAAAAGAGAAAGTATAGTTTCTGACCAGGATGCACAATAATTTTAAAATAGAACTGTTGAAAAATAAACCAACAAAAACTACAGACTCATCTCAGTAAGAAGAGTCACACCAGCACTAGCTTTTTCTCATCATCAGTGCTAGTACAGTCATATATCAAAACAGAAAACTCAGCTCCATAAGGCAGAGCTCACTGAAAATTGTTCAAAGTTAGTTTGTATCTAGGCAATCAGCTATACCACAAATATGCAGTAGTGGGGAAGAGAATATTCAGAACCCAGCTCCAAAACAGAATCCAGGACTCTTAGCTCCAAATAACAGACTCCTATCACTTGAACTAAAGTAGAATCTGTCACAGTGGGCCAGCTGGTTTAGAGCAGTGGTACACATTTACATTAGCCAGCACATTATAAAGGTTCAAAGGATTTCAGCCACATGTTCATTCCGTGATGTCTTCTAACACTCCTTTCCCTTCTCAATTTCATTTTCTTCTTCCATTTATCAAACCAAGACCTACCATGATGATGGGGTACCAAGCTCATTCTAACATTATTTGGCACCAGGCAGTCACTAGCCAATGCAAAAGAATTATGTATGCTGCACATTCTATTAGTATCTCCTTCAAAAAACTTGAGTCATCCTTTCTCCCCTATAACCCGGATCATTCTGAGGAGCCCTGACATCACTCCTAACCTCAGAACCTGTAATCCACTCTACAGGATCATAGTGCAAATGCATTTTAATTATGAATCTACTTCAGGGCCTTCACAATATTATTTATTCATAGAGCTGTATTTCAATCTTTGGGACCTAAGTATCATTCTAACTTTGATACTAGTCTGTACATTTTTAAAAGTCACTAATGGATTCGTGTGGGGTTTTTGTTTTGTTTTGTTTTTTATTGATTTACTTTCAGGTTTATTTTTAATTGTGAAAGGTTTATTTTATTCTATGCAGGGTAAGTAATTTTACGGTATTTGTTATATTGCGGGGAAGTGAAGTGTTTCTATTAGATGTAGGCAAAGAAATCACTTCATCTATGGAAAGAGCATAAATTAAAGCTAGCAAGAGACAACTCTAATTTATAAGGCTTCTCAGCTGGATGACTAGTTGCGTGGTGACTCCTCCCTAAATGAGGCCTGTAGGCAGGAGCAGCTTCAGTACAAATTTCTGGCTGCTCCCACTACTGTGTACCCCAGTGACTCTCCCTTCCTTTTCTCTATACTGTGGGTCTCCTTTTGAGAAGTACTCTGGACAACTTTCCTGGAGCTGCACCAACTTCCACTCAATCTGAATCTCCCTTCCACACAAGCAGCTGTACTACAAGATGGGTACCCACCAATCCTGCCACTGTAAAGGTATCAGTCAGAAGATTCTGCTCCACCAGTGCTACTCCATTTGCAATGCCTTCCATCATGCTGGATGTAATTCTGGGCTTTATCCGGTAGGATGACAGACAACTTGGCTGTTGTGCAAGCTAAGGTTGTGCCTGCTGCTGAAGTCTCCCACCAAGACATGAGATTTACCAAATGAGTATATGGATTTAAAATACAAAGCCCACCTACTGAGGATGACATGGCTCATGGACAATGATCAGGACCATCCTCCACGTAAGCACCTACTAAGCACTGGAGCATCTCTACATTGGCTCCTGTAGCAGCACTGACCATGGCAGCCTTATCAACCTTGCTTATTACATCTAGGGTGACCAGATGTCCCAATTTTATAGGGACAGTCCCGATTTTGGGGTCTTTTTCTTATATAGGCTCCTATTACTCCCCCACCCCCTGTCCCAATTTTTTACATTTGCTGTCTGGTCATCCTAATTACATCAATAGTGGTTCATGCGTGGGTCCCAGCTGTACAACTGGGCTGTTGTGCTCCAGTCTCCTTACCTCATAGACTCATAGACTTTAGGGTCAGAAGGAACCAATATGATCATCTAGTCTGACCTCCTGCACAAAGCAGGCCACAGAACCCTACCCATCCACTTCTATAACAAATCCCTAACCTATGTCTGAGTTACTGAAGTCTTCAAATTGTGGTTTGAAGACCTCAAGCTGCAGAGAATCCACCAGCAAGTGACCCATGCCCCACGCTGCAGAGGAAGGTGAAAAACCTCCAGGGCCTTTGCCAATCTGTCCCAGAGGAAAATTCCTTCCCGACCCCAAATATGGCAATCAGCTAAACCCTGAGCATGTGGGCAAGACTCACCAGCCAGCACTCAGGAAAGAATTCTCTGCAGTAACTCAGATCCCATCCCATCTAACAACCCATCACAGACCACTGGGCATACTTACCTGCTGATAATCAAAGATCAGTTGCCAAAATTAAGCTCTCTCATCATACTATCCCTTCCATAAACTTATCAAGCTTAGTCTTAAAGCCAGATATATCTTTTGCCCCCACTACTCCCCTTGGAAGGCTGTTCCAGAACTTCACTCCTCTAATGGTTAGAAACCTTCGTCTAATTTCAAGTCTAAACTTCCTAGTGTCCAGTTTATACCCATTTGTTCTTGTGTCTACATTGGTACTAAGAATAAATAATTCCTCTCCCTCCCTAATATTAATCCCTCTGATATATTTATAAAGAGCAAGCATATCCCCCCTCAACCTTCTTTTGGTTAGGCTAAACAAGCCAAGCTCTTTGAGTCTCCTTTCATAAGACAGGTTTTCCATTCCTCGGATCATCCTAGTAGCCCATCTCTGAACCTGTTCCAGTTTGAATTCATCCTTCTTAAACATGGGAGACCAGAACTGCACACAGTATTCCAGATGAAGTCTCACCAGTGCCTTATATAACGGTACTAACACTTCCTTATCTTTGCTGGAAATACCTCGCCTGATGCATCCTAAAACTGCATTAGCTTTTTTAACAGCCATATCACATTGGCGGCTCACAGTCATCCTGTGATCAACCAATACTCCAAGGTCCTTCTCCTCCTCTGTTGCTTCCAACTGATGTGTCCCCAATTTATAACTAAAATTCTTATTATTAATCCCTAAATGCATGATCTTGCACTTTTCACTATTACATTTCATCTTATTACTATTACTCCAGTTTACAAGGTCATCCAGATCTTCCTGTATGATATCCCGGTCCTTCTCTGTGTTAGCAATACCTCCCAGCTTTGTGTCATCCGCAAACTTTATTAGCGCATTCCCGCTTTTTGTGCCAAGGTCAGTAATAAAAAGGTTAAATAAGATTGGTCCCAAAACTGATCCTTGAGGAACTCCACTAGTAACCTCCTTCCAGCCTGATAGTTCACCCTTCAGTACGACCCGTTGGAGTCTCCCCTTTAACCAGTTCCTTATCCACCTTTCAATTTTCATATTGATCCCCATCTTTTCCAATTTAACTAGTAATTCCCCATGTGGAACCGTGTCAAATACCTTACTGAAATCGAGGTAAATTAGATCTACTGCATTTCCTTTGTCTAAATAATCTGTACCTTCTCAAAGAAGGAGATCAGGTTGGTTTGGCACGATCTACCTTTTGTAAAACCATGTTGTAATTTGTCCCAATTACCATTGACCTCAATGTCCTTAACTACTTTCTCCTTCAAAATTTTTTCCAAGACCTTACATACTACAGATGTCAAACTAACAGGCCTATAGTTACTCGGATCACTTTTTTTCCCTTTCTTAAAGATAGGAACTATGTTAGCAATTCTCCAGTCATATGGTACAACCCCTGAGTTTACTGATTCATTAAAAATTCTTGCTAATGGGCTTGCAATTTCATGTGCCAGTTCCTTTAATATTCTTGGATGAAGATTATCTAGGCCCTCCGATTTTGTCCCATTAAGCTGTTCAAGTTTGGCTTCTACCTTAGATGTGGTAATATCCACCTCCATATCCTCATTCCCATTTGTCATCCTTCCATTATCCCTAAGCTCCTCATTAGCCTCTTTAAAGACTGAGGCAAAGTATTTATTTAGATATTGGGCCATGCCTAGGTTATCCTTAATCTCCATTCCATCCTCAGTGTTTAGCGGTCCCACTTCTTTCTTTGTTTTCTTCTTATTTATATGGCTATAGAACCCTTTTACTATTGGTTTTAATTCCCTTTGCAAGGTCCAACTCTACATGGATTTTAGCCTTTCTCACTTTATCCCTACATGTTCTGACCTCACTAAGGTAGCTTTCCTTGCTAATCCCACCCTTCTTCCTTGTAGGCTTTCTGCTTTTTCTTAATCACCTCTCTGAGATGCTTGCTCATCCAGCTTGATCTATAACTCCTGCCTATGGTTTTTTTCCCCCTTTCTTGGGATGCAGGCTTCTGATAGTTTCTGCAGCTTCGACTTAAAGTAATTCCAGGCCTCCTCTGCATTTAGATCCACAAGTTCTTCAGTCCAATCCACTTCCCTAACTAATTTCCTTAATTCTTTAAAGTTAGCCCTTGAGAAGTCAAAAACCCTAGTCCCAGATCTATTTTTGTTTATCCTTCCATCTAGTTTGGACTGAATTAGCTCATGATCACTCAAACCAAGGTTGTCCCCTACAACCATTTCTTCTATGAAGTCCTCACTACTCACCAAAACCAAATCTAAAATGGCATCCCCTCTTGTTGGTTCTTCAACTACTTGGTGAAGAAATCCATCAGCTATCACATCCAGAAAAATCTGAGCCCTATTATTCTTACTAGCACTTGTCCTCCAGTCTATGTCTGGGAAGTTAAAGTCTCCCATGATCACACAATTCCCATTAGTGTTTACTTCATTAAAAACATTAAAGAGGTCTCTATCCATATCCAAATCAGATCTCGGCGGTCTGTAGCACACCCCAAGTACTATCTCAGGGGAGGCTCTAGTAGCTTTCTTTCCCAGTGTGATTTTTGCCCAGACAGACTCTGTCTTATCTATTCCATCACTTCTTATTTCTTTACAATTAACCTCGTCACTGATATACAGTGCTACTCCACCAACTTTGCCTTTATTTCTGTCTTTCCTAAACAGCACATAGCCTTCAATACCTGTACTCCAGTCATGACTACTATTCCACCGTGTTTCTGTTATCCCTATAATATCCGATTTCACTTCCTGCACCAGTAGCTCTAGTTCCTCCATTTTGTTACCTAGGCTCCTCGCATTAGTGTACAGACATCTTAATTTTTGCCGTTTGGCTTCACTGACATTCTTTACCCTGTTAGGCACA
The DNA here is from genome assembly GCF_007399415.2 of Gopherus evgoodei. NCBI lineage: Eukaryota > Metazoa > Chordata > Testudines > Testudinidae > Gopherus > Gopherus evgoodei. The sequence goes on from NC_044323.1 coordinate 194,039,639, forward strand.
GACATTCTACTACCAGCATCACCTGTTAAACTGGTATCTACACTACCCTTCCTCCTTATGTCAATTCTTCTGTCCACGGCTGTATTCCCCTCTTACTTTGTATTCTTCACTCTCAAGGTTAAATTCCGGCGTGGAGATCTCCTGGACATCTCCCAACCATCTCCCCCAAATTCCTAGTTTAAAGCTCTCTTAATCAGTCGGGCAAGCCTCCATCCTAGAAGTCTATTTCCCTCCTTACTCAGGTGAAGTCCGTCCCGAGAGAACAGTCTTCTGTCCATAAATGCTTCCCAATGCCTGTACATCCCAAAGCCCTCCTTATAGCACCACTGCCTGAGACATCTGTTGATCGCCATAATCTTGTCACACCTTTGTTGCCCTTCTCTAGGAACCGGCAGAATCCCACTGAAGATCACCTGAGCCTCGATTTCCTTAAGCGTCTTTCCCAGTCTGGCATAGTCTCCCTTGATATGTTCCAGCGAGAATCTAGCCGTATCATTCGTTCCCACATGAAGGACAATCAACGGATTCTTCCCCGCTCCCATTAGGATCATTTTCAGCCTCAGGTCCACATCCCGTATCTTAGCACCCGGCAGACAGCACACCCTTCTGTTCTCTGGATCAGCTCTAGATACAGGCCTGTCTATTCTTCTCAGGAAGGAGTCCCCAATCACGTAGACCTGCCTTTTCCTGGTGACAGTGTGATTCTCCGGTCTATCCCCTGCACCCACTGGCTGCAAGGCCTCTTGATTCCTATTCACCCTTGCAATCCTCCTGGGGCTCATATTTGATGTTGCCTCCATTGACTCCTCCCCTCTTCCTGTAGGACTAACAGCTCTTCTCTTTTTCCTTGCCCTCTATCCTTCAGCGACCACCTGCTGTGCCTCTTCTTCATTTTCCAACTCTGCAAACCTGTTCCTGAGCTCTATTCCTCCTTCATTGGCCCATCTTTTCCTCTGCCTGGTTCTCTTAGTCACATGCTTCCACCGTCCACTTTCCTCACCCAGCAGTCTCTCCTCAGAATTCTTTGGTCCTGCTTCTATCTGCAAGTCTGAGCTTATCCCTTCAGCCTCCTCATGTCTTTGCTCCATCATCTGCTCGAACCCCCTTCTAAATTCGACCAGAGTTTCCACTTGCATCTCCAGTCCTCGGATCTTTTGTTCCATCAGCTCTATCAGGCGGCACGTCATGCAGACAAAACTCTTTTCAGGTACCCCTTCCAGGATCATGTACATGCCGCAGCTTCCACATCCAGTCATCCTCATTGTGTCTTTCACTGCTACCTCTGTATCAGTCACAGCCTTCCCACCTAAAACTTGGTAGTCCAAGAAACACAACACAACACAAACCCCCAACAGGCACCAGAACACTGGCAGACCATCACCCACTCCCTTAACTAGCCTGTCAGTTCCTCGGTCTAGGTCTCTTAGTCTCCCCCACAACCTCCCCCTGTAAACTCCCTCTGAAACTCCCCTCTTTACAGCTCTGTTTGCTGGCTGCTGTGCCACTGCCTGACTGGCTGGCTGGCTACTTTTATAGGACCCCTAAGCAGGTAAGCCGCGCCCCCTAAGCAGGGCTCAGCTTCTCTCTCAGCACACTGCCCCTAGCAGCCTCCACACATACAAACTACATAATACAATACACAAAATACAAAAACCTGTTCCTCCAAGAGAACTCCCTCTGAAACTCCCCTGTTTACAGCTCTGTTTGCCGGCTGCTGTGCCGCTGCAGCTGCAGCTGTCTCTATACCTAACTATGGTTATACCAGAAGGAATTATTCAAACTGCAAGCACAGATTATTGCACTGGGTGCTCTACTCCTTGCCAGAATACCTTCTTCCAGCCATATCTGGGAATTAGCTCTGCCACTCTTACATCCCTTTTGTGGTTGCTCATTCAGTTACTCTCCCTGTCTCACTCGCTTGGAACTCGACTACTCCTGCTTCATGGTTTGGCCCTCCAGCCAGGTCACTGTAGTCTTCCCCTTTCAGGGTATCAAAATGTCTCAGGACCCACAGTCCTAGGCAGTCCTTCCTCTCACCGCCACTTAATGACACCACTGCCCAGTAACTGGTAGGGGAACCCAGGCTTGCCCTCTACACTGGGTTCCAACCCAGGACTCTACAGTCAAGATCTGCACAGTCACAAACTTTGCTGCTGTATCTCTGGGCAAATTTCTACCTTACCTTCTCTCTCTGCAGACCGCCTCCACCACCATGACCACTGAAATCTGAGTCTGCAAATGAAGCAGTTGAGATAGTAGAGGTCAAGGATTGGTCTCAGATGCTTCTACTTCAGGAAGTAAGTTGAATAAAACCTGCTCCCTTTGTACTGAGAAGAGACGTGTTTTATAACTCTTGCTCCAAAAGGGAGTCCACCTCTTGTTTGGGAATACTGTCATGAGTGTGGCCACCAAAGGGAAGTGAGGAGGGGAGACGGTTAGAAGGCAGTAGGGATGCAAACTCAATCGTATAGTTCAGTACCCACTTGTCCATTGTTGTTGCACTCCAGGTGTTAAAAGAGTTCTAGCTGGCCACCAAATGGTGTGTGGGGAGGTGGAGGGTTTGGGAGGTGTTGGGCTAGTGCTTCATGGCTCTCGAGGTCCCATTAAAAACAGCATTGAGCCTGAGAACGAGATGCAAAACCTGTTTCAGGGAGCGTGGGGAAGAGGGTCTTTTCAACCTGCTGCCTCTTGCATGATGATCCATAGGTCCTCTGGTGCAAAAACTGTGGAGCCGTAGGTCTAAGTCTAAACAATAGGCAGTGAAACTTCCTCTTAGGGGCAAGAGTGTATATCCCCAGTGAGTGGAGGGTAGCCCTAGAATCTTTCAGTGTATGGAGAGACTCATCTATCTTTTGGTTGAAGAGCTGTCATTCATCGAAGAAGAGGTCCTCAATGGTATTCTGGAACTCCCTAGGGAACCCTGATGCATGGAGCCATGAGTCCCTGCACATGACAATGGCAGCAGCCATCGCTCTAGGGGAGGTATCAGAAGCATCAACTGTGGACTGGAGAGTAGTCTTGGCTACCAGTTTGCCTTTGTCTGTCAGAATTTGGAAACAAACTCTGTCCTGTTGCTGAAGGCTGTCAATAAACTGAGCAAACTTGGCATATTTAAGGAAGTCATATTTAGCCATTAGTACCTGGTAATTGACTATCCTGAACTGAAGGCTAGAAGGTCTACGCATTTGCCCTCTTTATCTGTAGGAATAGACTGGAGATGTTGCTAAACATCCCTTTCAGAAGTGGTCTGGCCCACCTGTGAAGCAGGAGCAGAATGAGAAAACAAAAATTCTGCCCCTTTTGCCAGCGCATAGTAACACTTCTTTGTCCTCTTGGGGGTGGGAGTGCAGGAGGCAAGATTGGGCCAAACTGTCTTCCCTGGCTCCATTAACAGGGAACCACCCTTCGGTGATCTGTACATCACATTCATACCACTGCTGTATATGGGTGCCCCACCACTGTAGGTTAATAGTGGCTGGGTATGCTAATATCTCTGCTTGAGATATAATGAAAACTCACAGCAGTAATTTGCACAGAACTATAGGCCTGTTTAGGCCATGATATTAATCTTAAAGTCTTATTTGTCTATCTGTTAGAATGTAAGCTCTTTGGGCTAGAGACTGTGCCTACTTCTATGTTTAGAAAATGGCTAGCACATTGTGAGTGCCGCAAAAACCAATTTTTTTTAAAAAAGTGAAGTAACATAAAAGATCAAGCAAGTGAAATATCTCATATAATGATTAAAATAAATATTTCATAAAAAAGATCAATTTCCTAAAATTTTGTTCTGAAACTAACTGAACACCCTAGTCTCGCCCCTTCACTGGGGCCCCACCCTTTGCTCACTACATTCCCCTCTCTCAGTGACCAGAAGAGACTCACAGACTTTTGGAGGATGATTCCATGAGAAATTTATCACTAGAACTGATCAGGAATGAATTTCTCATTTTTAGTAATTTTCATGAACCAATCTCTACCAAAGGACCAGGAGAGAATCTTAAAAGGCTTTTAGAGGATGATTCCATAAGAAATTTATCTTTAGCACTAATCAGGAATGAATTTCTAATTTTTAGTCATTTTCACATACGATCTCTTCCAGATGACCAGGAGAGAATCTAAAAGGCTTTTAGAGGAAGATTCCATGAGAAATTTATCACACTCCTTCAGCTTGAGAGAGATGCCAGTATGCTATACTGCCATGTACCAGCACAATATGAGCTCTGATAAGCACTAAGTCTGCTCCTCTGATTAGCACTAGTCCCCATCTTACAGAAATTCATTTGATCTCACTGTCTATCCCCCAAAGAACAATTCAGGAACACAAGAAACCAGCAGGTTTGTATCCTGCCATAGTCTTGAAAACTGCTGGTGTTGCATCCAGGTATGTGGGTCATCACCCGAGATTGGGAGAACATTCCTTCTTCGTTGGAAACTTCTGTTCCTTGTCTTTCCACCTCCTTTGCTCCTACCCTGGAATTTTGTGTGACACAAGGGGGTTTACTAATATCAGCTCCTTGGGCTTTGCCAGGTTTACACAGCGTGACAAAGTTCCTCCTCTACCTTGGTGGGTCCTGCGCTTATTGGCAGATATGCTCACCTCAGTGATCTTCCCCACAGTCTGGGTCAACTCTTCCGGTGTCTGATCAGGAGTTGGGAGGTTTGGGGGGAACCCGGGCCTGCCATCTACTCTGGGTTCCAGCCCAGGGCCCTGTGGATTGCAGCTGTCTATAGTACCTCCTGTAACAGCTGCATGACAGCTACACCTCCCTGGGCTACTTCCCCATGACCCCCTCCAAACACCTTCTTTATCCTCACCACAGGATCTTCCTCCTGGTGTCTCATAAGACTTCTACTTCTTAGTCCTCCAGCAGCACACCCTCTCACTCTCAGCTTCTTGTGCCTCTTGCTCCCAGCTCCTCACACGCACTTCCTCTCCTCTGGCTCCCCCCGCCCTGACTGGAGTGAGCTCCTTTTTAAACCCAGGTGCCCTGATTAGCCTGCCTTGATTGGTTGCAGGTGTTCTAATCAGCTTGTCTGCCTGAATTAGTTCTAGCAGGTTCCTGATTACTCTAGTGCAGCCCCTGCTTTGGTCACTCAGGGAACAGAAAACTACTCAGCCAGTGACCAGTATATTTGCCCTCTACCAGACTTCTGTACCCTACTGGCCTGGGTCTGTCACATATCCCTCCCCCCTGCTCAACACCAAGGGGTTGGGCAGCTTGGGATGCCAGACAGTGCACATGTAACAAGCCATCGGCATTACCGTGATGGCTCCCTGCTCTGTGTTGCAGACGGGACTGGAAAGATTGAAGGGATAAGAACCACCTGGTCACTCTTGTGTTCTTCTCCTTGTCCTGCTGCATCCATTGAAGAAGGGCATGGTCGGTCATGAGGACAAATCTGCACCCGAGCATGTAGTAGCGCAATGCTTCCATGGCCCATTTTATGGCGAGGCACTCTCTCCACCACTACATATTTTTTTTCCCTCGGAAGGAGTTTCCTACTGAGGTAGAGAAGTGGGTGTTCCTCCCTCCCGACCATCTGTGTTAGAAAGGCCCCCAACCCTACTTCTGATGCATCTGTCTGCAGGATAAATTCCTTGGTGTAATCAGGGGCTATCAGTACAGTGTTACTGCAGAAGGTAGTCTGTAGGTCTGTGAATGCTTCCTCTGCTGTGTCAGACCATCTCACCAGTTCAGGTCCATGGGCTTTCACTAGGTCTGTCAGGGGGCTTGCCCTTGTGGCAAAGTGGAGGATAAATCATCGGTAATACCCCACTACACCTACGAATGCCCGGACTTGTTTCTTGCGACGTGGTTGGGGCCAATTTTGGATGGCCTCCAACTTGTTCACTTGGGGTTTTACCAGACCTTTTCCCACAATGTAGCGAAGATATTTGGCCTCTGTAAACCCTACAGCGCACTTGGCAGGGTTTGCTGTAAGGCCAGCTCGCCTGAAGGTATCAAGGACTGCCTCCATCTTCTCTAAGTGGGTTTCCCAGTCTGAGGTATGAATGACCACATCGTCCAAGTAGGCAGCAGCATAACTGTTATGCGGGCGTAATAGCTTGTCCATGAGGCGCTGGAAAGTAGCTGGGGCCCCAAGTAATCCAAAAGGGAGGACAGTATATTGAAAAAGACCCTCTGGTGTAGAGAACACAGTCTTTTTCTTTGCGTCTTCCGCAAGGGGAATCTGCCAGTACCCTTTTGTCAAGTCTAGGGTAGTCAAGTACCGGGCATTCCCCAGATGGTCCACTAGCTCATCTATGCGAGGTATGGAGTACACTTCGAACTGGAATACTTCGTTTAGTGGCTGGAAGTCGCTGCAAAACCTTGTGGTGCCATCAGGTTTGGGCACCAGCATGATTGGGCTGGACCACTGACTGTGGGATTCGTCGATGATCCCCAATTCCAGCATATTTTTTTACTTCTGCTTTTATTTCCTCTCTTTTGGCCGCTGGCACCCGATAGGGCCTCATTGTTATTCTGGCCCCAGGGTTCGTGACGATGTGGTGATATGTCTCGGTTGTCTGACCTGATTTTGTCAAGAACACATCCTGGTTCCGGAAGATCATCTCAGACACCTCATTCTGGTCTGGTGTTAAATCAGGAGACACTCTCACCTTGTTTGGAAGGCTTGTTTTCCTGGGTTAGGTCTTTTCGGATAGTTATGCATGCCTCTTATGCATGCCAGGGTTTCACAAGGTTGATATGATAAATCTGTTCTTGTTTTTGGCGTCCTGGCTGCTGCACCTTGTAGGTTACTTCCCCCACGGGTTCAACCATCTCATAGGGCCGCTGCCATTGGGCCAGAAGCTTGCTTTCTGCTGTGGGTACCAACACCATCATCCAATCCCCTGGTTGGAACTGTTGGACTTTTGCCTGACGATTGTAATAGGTTCTCTGGGCCTCTTGTGCCTTTTCCAAATGTTCCCATACAATAGGGATGACACGGGCTATCTGGTCTTGCATCTGTATTACGTGTTTTATTATATTTCTCCCCTCATTGGGTTCCTCTTCTCAAATCTCTTTGTCGATATCTAGTATGCCACGGTGGTGACGTCCGTATGATAACTTGAATGGGGAAAACCCAGTTGAGGCCTGAGGTACCTCCCAGATAGTGAACATAAGGTAGGGCAGTAGGGTATCCCAATCCTTCCCGTCCCGACTTACCACCTTCCTTATCATAGCCTTGAGGGTTTGGTTAAAACTTTCTACCAACCCATCAGTCTGCGAATGGTAAACTGAATTTCTCAAGGTATGTATAAGGAGCAGCGTACAGAGGTCCTTCATTAGCTTTGACATAAATGGGGTTCCATGGTGTTAATATGTCCTTTGGTAGCCCCACTCGGGCAAAGATCGCCACCAGCTCTTTGGCTATCGTTTTAGAGGCTGTGTTCCACAGGGGGACAGCTTCTGGGTAGCGAGTAGCATAGTTCAAAATAACAAGTATATATTGGTGGCCCTGAGCCGTCTTCTCCCACTAGGTCCATGGCTATTCGCTCAAAGGGGACCTCTATGATGGGAAGGGGTACTAAAAGTGCCCTCAGGTGGGGACAGGGACTGTGCAGCTGACACTCCGGGCAGGATGCACAGTACCTCCGCACTTCTTCATGCACTCCGGGCCAGAAGAACCGTCGCAGGACTCGTGCCAGGGTCTTCTCTACTCCCAAGTGCCCCCCAAAAAGATGACTATGAGCAAGACTTAATACAGTGTTCTGGTGTTTTTGAGGTACTAAGATCTACTGTACTTTCTGCCCCTGTACTGATGCAACCCGGTATAAGAGATTCTTCTTCATTATGAAGTAGGGTCCTGGTCCCTGGGTTCTCCCTTCCATGGGGACCCCATCTATTTCAGTCACCTCCTTTCTAATGTTGTTGTACCTTGGGTCTTCAGCCTGGTCCTGTCCAAAATTTCCTCTTCCGGGGCTAATCTGCCCAAGATCTAGGAGCCCAGTCTCTGTTGCCTCTACTGGTTCAGAAGCGTTAGAGTAGGGGTCAGACTCAGCTGCTTCTCCCTCCTGGGTGGCCTCCTTTTCAGCTGCTCGGGTCCGCCTGCCTACGAGAGCGACTCTCTGGCTTTGGGTCAGTATTCGGGTTCCCAAGGCCTTAGCTGCCCTCCTTTCCCTTTTCGACTTTCTACCCTGTCTGGGAATGGAAAATAAATCTGGGGATATTTCAGAGAAGACTGGGGGTTGACAGTCTACTGTGGATGCCTCACTAACTTCAGGGTTCCCCTCTTTCTCCAATCCTCCTACTGGGAGTAAGTCTCCAAACCCTGGGAAGTCCTTCTCTATGAGCACCGGGTATGGGAGTTTAGGGACTACACCTGCTGCTACCTCAGTAATGTTCCCCTGAATCTCAATTTTTACTGGGATGGTGGGGTAATAACTAACTGTCCCATGGATGCATGTTATCCCCGTATGCTTAGCCCGCAACAGCTGACTACACTTCACAAGCTTCCCCAAGACAAGCGTAATAGCACTTCCCGAATCAACCAGTGCTGTGCTCTTTACCTCATTTAGCTTTACTGGTCTGGTGTACATATGCGGGGTTAGTGAGACCCCCACAAGGTGGATTAGGGAGCATAGGTCTGCCCAGTTCCCCAGGTTACACTGCATAGACTCCTCAGCATTGGGACACTGTGCAGCTATATGTCCCCACTCCCCGCAGGCATAACATCTGTATGGGGCCTTAGGCATTCCCCGGTCTCTTGGTTTGGGCAGTCTAACATCACGATCGTCTTCTCCCTCAGTGCTCTGACTCTTTGTGGCTTCTGGTGGGCTTTCAGCCCTTCTCTTTTTCCACCTGTGATCCCCTGATTGCCTAGTCACCTGAGCTCTAGGGCTTGGTGCTGCTAGTTTAACCCGGGGTGCCTTTTTCTTAACTGGTTGGGTCAGCTCCCTCACCGTCCTTCGCCCCTCTACCAGTGCAACAACCTTATCATAGGTGGAGGGTTCGTTCTGGCTTACCCAAGCATGAAGGTCTGGTGGTAGAGCCCCCTCATGTATCGGTCGATGACCAGAACCTCTAGTATCTCTTCTGGACTCCAGGATTCTGTTCGCAACCACTTTCATGCGAGATGGATGAGGTCATACAATTGGGACCGCAGGGTTTTGTTTTCCTGGTACCTCCACTCGTGATACCGCTGGGCCCACACTGCAGTTGTTACCCCAGATCTGGCCAGGATCTCTGCTTTCAGCTGGGGGTAGTCTGCTACAGCCTCTTCAGGCAGATCATAGTAGGCCTTCTGGGCCTACCCACACAGGAATGGGGCAAGGATGCCAGACCACTGATCTCGAGGCCAGGCCTCCCATAGGACTGTCCTCTCAAAGGCCGGAAGGTATGCCTCTACATCATCCTCCCGCGTCATTTTCTGCAGCCAATGGCTGGCCCGTATGATCTGCATCCCATCATGGCCGCAGTCCAGCTCTGTAAGGGTCTTTACCTGGTTTACCAGTTCCCGCAACATAGCTCAGTCTTGAGAACTCTGGTCCATCAGCAGACGATGAGTCTCGTGCTGCAGCCGCACTGCCTCCTGTTGGGAAGCTGCCTGGAGACGGGTAGCCTCCTGCTGGGCCGCCATAGCTTGTATCAATACTAGGTCATCAATTATGGTTAAAAAAAAAAAAAAACCCTCTACATTTTTTTTGGTTTGTTTAAATCACCCTCCTTTTTCTGCCACGCTGTGCACACCAAGATCCCACCGCTAACACCAGTTGTGACAAATTTCCTCCTCTACCTTGGTGGGTCTTGCGCTTATTGACAGATATGCTCACCTCAGTGATCTTCCCCACAGTCTGGGTCAACTCCTCCTGTGTCTAATCAGGACTTGGGAGGTTTGGGGGGAACCCGGGCCCGCCCTCTACTCCGGGTTCCAGCCCAGGGCCCTGTGGATTGCAGCTGTCTATAGTACCTCCTGTAACAGCTGCATGACAGCTACACCTCCCTGGGCTACTTCCCCATGATCTCCTCCAAACACTTTCTTTATCCTCACCACAGGATCTTCCTCCTGGTGTCTCATAAGACTTGTACTCCTTAGTCCTCCAGCAGCACACCCTCTCTCAGCTTCTTGTGCCTCTTGCTCCCAGCTCCTCATACACACTTCCTTTCTTCTGGCTCACCTCTCCTTGACTGGAGTGAGCTCCTTTTTAAACCCAGGTGCCCTGATTAGCCTGCTTTGATTGGCTGCAGGTGTTCTAATCAGCTTGTCTGCCTGAATTGGTTCTAGCAGGTTCCTGATTACTCTAGTGCAGCCCCTGCTCTTGTCACTCAGGGAACAGAAAACTACTCAGCCAGTGATCAGTATATTTGCCCTCTACCAGACTCCTGTACCCCACTGGCCTGGGTCGGTCACAACAGGCAGTTGTTTGTTCCCTAAGTCTATATAATAGACACTTTTATAAGTTCAAATCTATCCAGTTACTAGCCATTGTGCAATGTGACACACCAAAATTCTAGCCACAATATAGAGAAAATATGTCTTCTGTTAGATGCTGCTGTGTACTAACTGTGGCTAAATAGTGACTTTTTCAATAGTGACCACAGTAAGTACCGCAGTAAGTGGTACTTCAGGCTGTAGCTAAATAGCAATTTGGGGGCTGGAAATAATTTTCTTGCCACAGCTGCCTCACATTGCGGGTCTGTTGGTTCTCACCCAAACATTCAACAGCTATTACATGATTGTATGGTGCCTAGCTAGCTATCCAACCACTAAATGCATCTGTCACCTTAGTAATTAGACACATTATACATTTTATTGAAGTAAACAGTGGTCACTGATACACAAACACTTCAGCAAGTTAGAGATGTAATATAGTCAAATGTACACTACTAACATTACACATAGAATTCAAAGCATGGATCACCCTCTCACACCAGAAAATACATGGAAGGAGCAGTGGGGAAGTAAATCTCCACAATTCCCCTCCTCCCACTGATCCGTTGAGAGGGAGACAAAGCTGATTTTCCTCTGCCATCCATGTGTAGGACAGCACAGCTAGCTACATAAAGGCCTTGAGCCTCCATACCAGCTCCAGCCCTTGACAATGGCCTGGCCCTGCCACTGCCTCTGCAAAGATGCCATACTACTGGGACCACTGCCTGGCTCTGTTGGAACAATTCACAACACGATGGACTCATTCCTAGCCTGCTCACTTCTGCCCCCCAGAGTGGATCTTGGACCATGAAAAACTGTGCGGTGTTCCCAGGAATGGGGTGGGGATTGTATCCAAGGCTCAGTTGAGCCCCGGACACTCTCCAACACAGAAGGGCAGAGCTCTGTGTGTGGATGGTTCATCCTTTTCAGGGATCTTGGGGCATGATCTGGCCAGAGAAGTCTAATCTTTTCTCTCTAATAGCGTGAGCATATCTGTGGAGCAGCACTCCTTAGTTTTCTTGGTATTTGTGATTTTAAAACAATGCTAAGGAAGTTAACCCCTCCCCTTTATTAAATCTGACTCTTCACCTGTTTCCCATTTCACATTCCCAGGGACATAAAATTGCACAAAATTAGCTCTTATTTGGACGTAATAACATTTTGAGTTGGAGAGGTTACATTTGTCCCATATTTGTTTGAAATACATTAAATCCTCTTGAGACAATTTCTTCTTCAGATACTACCCCCTTTTACTTTCCAATGTGCTTTTATCATATGCCATTCTCCTCTCTAGCACAATCTACACAGTACCATATAAGTGTTCTCAGGGATGCCTAATCACTTCTATTTAATCTCTAGTTCAATCTTTTAATCGTAATTGAAAGCCATTCAGCTTTAGGATTTTTGCAAGCAAAATGGTCTTGGTGAAACAAACTATTGCCAGCTTGTGTTACCTGAATCTTTAAGATCTATATACAGTTTTTAAAAAAAGCGTAATGCTGATTGTAAGAACTGTACTCTCTGCTCCTAATTTTTTTCCTCCATGATCTTAAGTGGATTCATTCCACCTATCACTAGGAAGTCATTACCAGGTTACTTTGCCATCTATTTGACTGAAGGAAGGTCAGCCTAAAATGTCCTACATTTAAGACTGAATGTATTCAGACTCCACCTCATTCTGAATGGTGGTCATTGGGAGTTCCACAGTTGAGAGCCTTCTACAGAGATCATCCACCAACCAGCTCCCAAGAGTTTTAATCTAAGGTTTGTAATTTGTAGTGCTTCCATTGATCATGGCTGCCACAGAATTTCAAAAAAAGGTGTCCTCTAAAATAAAAAAGTCTTTATATTGGGCTTGAAAATTTTACTAGACACTTATTTGCCAGGGAATTATGCTTACCAGCCAGAGGTTGGTATGAAAGACAGAAGGATCCTGCTGTCCAAGGACAACAGCTGGGAAAGAGGGCACAGAGAATGGTGGGACAGGGTGGGTGCTGGCATTCTTACCAATAATCTGGACCCTGCTCAGGATAACAGAAGTCCGATAAAGCTGAATACCTCTCCAAACCTTTTCTGATTGCTAGAAAGGAGAAGGACATTCTTTGACACTTAGCCCTTTACACACACACACACCCAAGCTACCTGGCTGCTGTAAAGGAGGAGAGTCTCTGCCACTGGACCCCTCCTGCAATCTCATGGCTGCTGTGAGGGAGATGTTTCCATTGCTTCATCAACCTCATCCCCATCAATCTGTTTTTGGGATCTCCTCCCCAGTGAATAGCTTCAATATCTTTGTCTGCTGCTACTGCTTACAACTTTTCCAAGCATCAGCAGAATGCAACGTATGTGAATGTTCATGTCTTTTTTGCTACCTACAAAGTGCTGAGTAGTAGTTGTGAAAAGTGATCCGTTGTTGTGCAAAGTGATCCATTTTCCACACACTGATGTCTTGGGAAAGTCATGAGCAGTAGCAGCAAAGCCACTGGTGCTGCCTGTGAACACTCTTAAAAGACAGCAATATGAGTTCACATTCGGCCAGCATTTGGAGGGCTGTCTTCATAATAGTGTTGCCAATTTTGGCTAAATGTATTCTTGGAGATTTCATCACATGGCATCATCTTTAATTAAAGATTAGTTTTTAATTCCTGGTGACTCCAGGCCAATCCTACTTCACAACCATATGGGCTAGAAACCTAATTTTTTTTTTTTTAACAGAAGCTGAGATTTTTCAGAAGTAGACAGCATTGATTGCACCACTCACCACAGAAACTGACCACTGGAAAAATTTGAATAATTAGTCATGTTCTTAAGTCTCCAAAATTGCACCTATAACTTTTCTTGAACAATATTTAACATGTTGTAGTTCAACAGGACTTTCAAGAATCTTTTAAAAGATATTGGCCTGGTAACCCATCTGGTGATCAATGTAATCCTCAAAACTGTTTTAAAAACAGGAACTCCTGCAAGAGGAGAAATCAGGTTATTTTGGAAAGCAATGCTCTGTGTCTCTTCGTATTTTTATAATATTGTTCTAACCTGGATTGTTAATAGAGCAACTTTACTGATAATTGTGTGCCATCCTAACTAATGGCACCAATAACAGTTGATACAAGGCCTTTGATCAAAAAAGTAGTAGCTCTTGAATGAAAAGACTGTCATAATTTTATTTGGTTTGCTGGGATGCAGGGGCAGATGTAGCTCTACCCTCTGTCCTGGCACTGTAACCCTAATCTCAGCCCAGTGAAGAAGATAGGCTAGGAGGGGATGTGTGTGTTTGGGAGGGTGGGGGTTTGAAGAGCTAGCCTGCCCTGCAGTTACCCCTCAGCAACAGCTGGGCCTGGTTCCCCACTACTGGAATTGCAAACTGGTGCACAAGGTTGCAGAGCCATTCAGACGTGGCCTGAGTGCCCCAGAGGATGCTATGATTCCATGTGCCAGAGCAATGCTGAGAGCGGGGAGCTGGATCCAACCCCCCAGGACAAGAGCCACTGCTGCAGGCTTACCTGCCTCACTCCTCCACTCCCTCCATGGTGCCTCTCATCCACCCCAGCCCAGAAGAAGTGTATGTTTGCCTGTTTTTGCACCCTTGGTTTTATGATTTTTGCAGCTGCAGCTGAACCCATGAAACCACGCTAAAACCACCTCTGCTTGGATGTCACAGTTTCTTGACTCTTCTCCCTTTCTTATATTTTGTTAACAGATATTGTGTAGATGTGCAACTACTATCGCTATTTCTATGCAATAATGCATATATTGTATGAGACAAATATCTTGTCCTATCCACAACAGCAAATATGTAAGCAGCAGCAGAAAGAACAGAATCATCATTCTGATAATTAAACAGATATCTCAGAGAAACACAAACTGAAAGAAACTCTATAATATTTTTCTACCTACTAATTCAATTAAAATTCCTTATATCAAGACTGCTCCTCTTTCTCTCCAGAACAGAGCTCCACTCAGAAAAGACACTTCAAATCCTGAGAATTGAACACTGGTAATCCTTCTTCCAGGTGCTGCACAAACTGATCTCCATAAGAAATTCTAGCCTCATCATACAACCTTTGTGTACATTTTAAAAATAGTCCTTGATTTTGAAATAAAGTTGAAAGTATTGTGTCAGAACAAAGTGAAAGGAGGTATCATTAGCCTTCAAATGTGACAAATAAGAAAGACGTAAACAAGTGTCAGGATAATTAAAAAGTACTGTTCACTTTTTAGATGGAAAAAATGAATTGCACAAGAAATATTAAGCTAACAAAGCAAAAATATGAGTAGAAAAAAATGAGTTATCTGCAAAATTCATAAATGTGTCTTTTGTATAACCATAATGATCATATTTTATGCTGTCATTTTACATTTAATTGCTCACCCTGGTACTTTTCTTCAGAGAAGCCATCAGTACCCCACAGAGCCAGATGCTGAATTGCAAAAAAACATACTGTGACCATGGACTTATAGGAAAGTTACTTTGCTGAGCTGTGGTGTATGACAAGTTAATTTTTGCAATTACACTTTTTTCCCCAAGAATAAATGAAACTGCAGGTCATTACTATTCTGTATCATTAAAAAGACGGAAAAAACTAGTCTCGATCATAAAGCCCTCAAAATCAGTTTTTCATTACTTTGACATATGAAAACAAGTTTCCACACCGCTTTTCCTCAATATGACCTAATGAAATAAACACCACCTCAAATGAAGTATGTAAACATCTTGATATGTTAAAAGATACAGAACTACAGTATAGCTTTATTATTACACAATGCCAAGCTATCACATGCCTAAAATAAAAGCGTTCTATGGAGTATGCTTAATATCTCACTCACAGTTATTAGTTCTGCTATATTATTCTAAATGTAAAGTATTACGAGATAAGGTTGCTCTAATGTCATGTGGACTGGACCCTGTTCATTCATCTACCCACGAGATGTAAAATGTTCAAAAATTTAACCACCACCAATATCCACCACTGTCAAATTCCCTGTGCAATCAAACAGCATGAAAACTCATATTCTGAAACATGCATTGTATGTTTTCTATAGTTGTGCACATGCCATTTGAAATAAGACATATTAAAGTCTCACAGAGTTGTGCAATTCTTTGAATTTCAAAATATTTACTGTACTCTGAAAATACAGTATTTTCCAAAGCACTCTTTCTTATAAAAGACCTTTTCATTTTCTGCACAATTGCTTTAATTTTCCATGAAGCACTCCTCCACCCTTTTACCAAACACAATCTAAAAGGTAGAGTATGCAGAAAAAGGGGTCCCGATTACTGGACAAAAATAAGACAACACCTATAAATTTTTAAAAGTAGGAAAAATGTTTCAATTGTCACTGCATATGTTATGGTTGCTTAAGGGAAGCCAAAGTAATATGTTGTAACCAGTTCATCCTGTGCAACCAGAAGCCTTGCACAAAATGCTGAGAAGGAGGTAGTCTGTTGCTTAGGAGGAAGCCATCTGTATGCAGACAAGGAACTGAACATCTCTTAAAATATCCAGTCCCACAATTTTCATTTCATTATATCCCATTTGCAATAACATCATTGCTAGGGAGGGGAAAATTGTACTGTTCTGAACAGAATTTTAACATGTAAATATAACTGACTTAGTAAAGAATGTAGTTACCACCCAAGACTACTAATTAATCAGGTGAAAGATTTCTACATTCAGCAAGGAATTTTTGTTGAATGTTCTTCACTCAGCAGTGTTTAAAATCATGCCCATCAGCAGAACTCCTCTCTTCCCATATGAGGAGGAATCTTGAAGAGGCACACAGCTAATTCTAGCACAGTAATCTTTACAGAGTTCTTGCAACCTACAACTGAAGACATTCCAACTTTATTTAAAAACATAAAACAAAAGTTTGCAGGAAAGCCACTTATGAATCTACAGGTCTCCACTTGTCTGACCTAACAATAACGGAAGACAATGTCTATAGCTTGAGATGTCTTTCTGTTTGGAAGCCAGTGGTCAGAAAGTTAAAGATGTAATATATGACTTAACTGGAACTACTCATATGAGTAAGGCTGAGACTGCATCCTGTTCCAAGTGGGTAGACTCATACCCCCATGTGAAAGTCAATGGAAATCAGCAAAGGGGGTTCATCTATCTGGAACAATTTACAGGCTCAGGACTTAATGGCTGATGGATTAGGATCTATGTTTTATCTTCAAGGAGTGTAAAAGGACAAATTTCATAATTTTTTTTGTCATATTGTACTCATATAATTTATGTAAATGCTTTTATACCAGTAAATCCATACAGAATGCTCAAAAATGTTTTTTAAAAAACGCAAATGCCAAACCCTTTCTCCGTCCACCCAAAACTCCAAGACAACCATTTTTGACAACAAGTGAACTAATTTAAAGTAAAATACTGTAAAAGCTGCCATTTATAATATAATAATATAAACAATTTTACACAGGCACTATACTGTTAAAAATGAAGTTAAAAACATTTATTAGAATATTTACATTTTTAATACATAGTACAAATATTTAAAACAATGCCAAACATTACTATATAAAATTCCGTGAAACATGGATTTTTCAGATCCAGTTCATAATTTACTATAACAAGCCCTCAGATGCTACGTATTAACTATTTAATTCTTTGGGTGACGCTCATTTCTACAGAAGGGATTTAAATAATTTATTTGTATATTCCACTGTATAAATTGTGCTGCTAGGAATACATTCAACAAAGTTATAGAAAAAACATGACGCTTGTTGATAGCGATATACGGCAGGATTATTATAAAAACCAATTGTATCTTTTCATTCTCTTTTCCTTAATTAAAGCAAAAGCATCACTATCTTTCTCAACAGTAATCATGTGGAAGCATAGATACAGTAATTAACTTAACCTTATCACTTAACTGTATTGGATCATTCAAGTGAGACACAGTATCAAAGCTAAGAATCAATGTTGTAATGCTAACATTTTAAAGCAGTTCAGAGATTGAATAATGCCATCTGTAAATGGACAGTCTTTGTTCGTGCTTAGCTATGCTGGATAAATGTTCCAGCTCATAACTTTAATATGGCAGCTTAACCATTTAATCATTGTACATTAATACATTATCAATATTGTGAACATGTAAGTACAAAATTACTTGTCAAAGTAATCAGATATTACCGATTTTGTACATAAATACAATACATGTGGGATTTTGTCTAATTATACATTTACATCAAAGAACATATATAAAGAGAAGGTATGGAAGTGAATGATTACTTCTGAATACAGCAGAAGTTAATATTACCTTTTCCTAAAATGTATTTTATAAACAAAAACTAACGTAATTTTTTTTCTGGTTTCCTTTGTTAATTTAACTAGATGTGTAAATTTCAGTTCATTTTATCTGTGCATAGGGGCATATGGGAGTTTTTCATAACTGAAGGACTTGTGCTGTATCATAACAAATTAAGCTTAATTAAACACTCTGTTCAGTGTCCATTGTTCATTGCACCAGTTAACTTGATGCTGAGCTTTTTATTGCATTTTCAAACATTTCAGAGAACACACCATCCTTTAGTTAAGATTATGTTTTCATTTATAACTTTAAAGTTGTTTCTTCATTGTGGTTAGCTATATTTTAGCTCATTTATTACTTCTGTAAAACAATCAAAAATTCTGTTGCCAAGACAGTAATTTGAGGTCTTTCACTTTCAGCAAGTCAGACACTAAATCATAGGGGACGATTATCAGCAAATTCCCTCCGACAGGCCCTAAGCCTGCTGAGGTAATGCAGCTGACAAACTTTGATGCGCCATGCCCGTGCACATTATGTTCACGTAGTGTGTACATCTGGGCACTCTTTATGGCGATGCAGCAAACAGCCAATCATTTATTCCACTCTAATTAGCACACATGTAAATCCTCACCAATCAAGCCACTTGCAGAGTTACTGTTGTGGCAGCCATACAGCAAGCTGGCAGGACACGTGAAGAAAGTACAAGAAGAAACTATTGGGTTTGATTTGAACCTGCCGTCACACCACGGCAGGTCCCCGTAGTCCTGACTGTAACCAGCTCTCCCCTTCAAAACCCATCACTGAGCTACAAAAGAAAAAGGTCACCAGGCAGATTGCTGATTGGCCAAGATGCTTTGATTCTTTACAAGCTTTGGGAGAACACCTGAAGCAACATTCTTCTCTTATAGCTTACAGCACAATAGCTGTCACAAGCAAAAGTCAGGCTTAGCTTTCAAACATGCTGCACAGCATGGAATGCATATTAACTTAAAGAAGCACTGTCCTCCTTAATATTCTATATCTTGTTATATTACTAGGAAAATGTCTGCCAGATGTCAACATCCTTTTTCTTTCATTACAAATGCAGGTGCCCCTATGCAAACTCTTATTTTGAAACAAACAACTAATACCTGCAAAGTGAAAGTTTCAAATATTCAGTCAAACTACTAACTCAGTTTTATACTACCTAACTCCAAATAATACTATATGTGCTGAAATATGTAACATGTAGACCTCTCATTTCCTATAATACAATCAGGTTAATAAATCACAACACTACACTGTGCTATTTACTACAGTGTTATAAAATCCTGTATTTTAAATAACAGGACTTTCTATGTATACATTTATCTTACAAGTATTTGACAGTAAGTTTAGGAAAGTATTTCTGAAGGCAAAAAGCCCTTTTTATAACAAATTCTACTTATATCATTATATTTTCCAAACATTTTCAATATTTATTGCAGAAAAACTAGAACTATGTTTAAAACAGGATTTAGTCAGTCATATTCACATTTTTATTCAAGTGAACGGAGGGACAGAAAGATACATTCACTAAATAAATCTTAACTTTTTGCACTTGTGTTCTAATTAATCTTCATTTACTTGAGTAAACACAGTTATAAATTGACTTGTTATATCATACAAATGAATGAAGCAATTAGCGATGTGTGGTTTGGCATCGGTTCATTTTTCAAGGAACTTTTGGATAAAATACTGATACATTCCATTATTCTTATAAAATTATCTAGATAACAAAAACAGAGGACAGAGAAAACTGGTGTGGGCACAGGCCTCAATCTAGATTCATGAGAAAAAATAAGGTATAAAAATAGAAATCTTTCAGAAGTGAAGTGAGAGAACAAAAATTAACTTTGACTATAGTAACATCAAAGTATAGGTAAAATACATATTAATATAATAATATACAGTTAGAAATAAAAAAACAAGCATATTCTGTTAGTGAAGTATGAACATAGTTTCCAGAAGTGGAAAAACCTTAAGGAAAATCATGCTCTCTTTACTCAGGCAAATGGGTCCTTTGACTTTAGTAAGACTACTTCTGTAAGTAAGGCAGCTTAATCTTGATAAACTGTTAGATACTTAGAATTAAATAAATCCTTAGATAGTTAATAACTTGTTTTACCAAGAAATATCTTACATTCATGGGAAAAGAATGAATGCATATTTTCTTCAGGACAAATCACCTAATGATATTGCCTGATTCACAAAAGAAAGGTATAAGTGAACTGTATGCTGGGATGACTCTAGCAACAAGGTAACTATTAGAGTCAATGTGTGACCTTTGTAAGTTCAATTTGAAATGAGTTGCTAAATTTGTATTTACATGAGAAAGTTTGCATGGCTTTGCAGAACCTGAAGTTTGAGAGGCTGCCCAAGTGACTGTAATTTTCCTCTAGCTGAATCTCAACATGAACCCAGTAGGCAAGATTGTGTTAGTCCCAATTCTGACCTACTGGGTTCACTATGAGATTCGACCAGATTTGGGTCTAACACAATCTTCCTGTTTGCATCAGTTTGCTCATTCAAAAGAAAATGAAACTGAGCTTCATTTCTGATGTAAGACCAGGGCTGTGATGTATGGCAAACAAAACAAAACAAAAATTCCCTTTATAACTAGGATGTCACTAGAATGCAAGTCAAAATATAAAATAATAATGCTATAGTTCCCTACCAACGGGGAAGCTACACGAATGAATCTACAGGGCTCTGCCAAGAATATATAGTAACTAGGACTAATCTCCTGAGCAATAAGAGAATTTTGGTCTTACAGGCACATTACACACTTTCTCCATTGTCAACCCCCATTATTCAAAAATCATGAGGTTGGCTTAAAAATACTTTATTTTTGCTTCATGGTCTTCAAGTCTTTAGGGTTCACTGTGGTCACATTTACAGGTTTTTCTTTACAATCATGAGGACTAGGAACATACTTCTTTGTTTTTAAGTAAAAACTTGGGAGTCTTACCTAATGACATCCCTCCAGGAGCTCATAATTCAAGAAAAAGACCTAATATGGTGAGATTTGAAATAAAATCATAGAAGTTTGCAACACTGCAAACTCAAATATAATTATAAGACAAAATAATAATGAGACACCAAATGAGAGAACTGCAAAAAAAAACAACATAGTAGGTAACAGTCCATTAGATACAGACAGAGGAACTAGGAAATTTCCTCCTGATTTTTCCAAGTGGATCCTAGGGACTTGGGTGGCAAAACATTTTTATTGACCTGCTCTGGCTGCAGTTATACGAGAGTCTTCATACAGCTGTTGTAGTTCTTTTGACTCACTGGGGCACTTACTTCACCCTAGCTGAAAAGAGGTGAGATGGACTCTTTATACAGGAAGGGCATAGAATGCATACAAGAAAACCACCGGGGTAGCACACTGAGGAAGCTCAGGATGTTTGTGTTGCTTTATTGTTATTGAGTTTGCCTATAAAGCCAATCTTAAGTAAAGGGGAAGCACAATAATCAGCTAATGGTTTGCATGCTATATTGAGCACAGAGTAAGAGCTAAGCCTGCTTAAATAGCTCAGCTGAAGAACAATACTGAAGAACAACACTTCTCTCTACGGAAACCAAGTAAAAATGGCTTCTACTGATTTGGGCTGACCATCCTGATCATGGGGGTAAGATGAACCTTTAAGGAACAATGAATACAACATATTTGGCTTCTGTCACATGACTTGCCTCATGTGAACTATCACAACAAGTCAACATCAAACTCAAAGTACACTGTTAAATCTGCAGATTCTCAAAAAGAGTAAAACAGCATAAAGCTTCTGTGGACAATTCACACAAACTACTCCTACTTCACAGATGCAATTCAACTGAAGAAGACCTCAAGTCAAGTCTGATTAAAAGTACATTGCAGTGTTTCTATAACAGTGTTGATCTCAGGATATTAGAGAGACATGGTGGGTGAAGTATAATCTTTTAGTGGAGCAACCACTGCTGGTGAAAGAGACAAGCTTTCGAGTTTACAGAAAGCTCTTCTTCAGGTCTAGAAAAGGTATTCAGAGTGTCACAGCTAAATACAAGGAGAACAGAGAAGACAGTTAAAACCTCTACAGTCATAGGACAAAGTGGGTTACAGACTGTTATAATGATCAATAAATCCACTCTCTTTACTAAGTCCATGATTTTTTGGTGTCTAGCAGAGTTATTAATTTACGTTCCAAAGGCTCATCTTTTGAAGGTGTTGTGCAGGTTTTCTTTGAGGATGAAGACTGAGAAGTCAGATATAGAGCGAATGTTTTGTGAAAAGTGTTCACTCACAGGTGACGTGGTATTTTTGTCTGATCATTTTTCTGTGTGAGTTCATACAGGAACAAAGTATCTTGTTTCACCCCCTAGTTGTTATTGGGCATTTAGTGCACTGGATGAGGTACACCACATGTTGTGATAGGCATGTATAGGACCCATGGATCTTCAGAGGTGTGTTATGTGGCGTATTAATAACCGTAGTAGTGAGATGTGTCTGCAGATTTAGCATCTGTTGTTCTGCCAGGGTGAGCTTGTTTCTGAATATAAGCTTAGAGACATTTGACATTGTTTGAAGGCCAGAAGAGGGGGTTCAGGAAAGGTTTCCTCATCAAGTATGGCTCATAAATGTTTGATGATACCCCAAGTAGTAGAAAGAGAGAGCCTGAAACATGAGGCCTAGTATAAGAAGCCTGATCTGAGATCTGTGGCTTGAACTAAAGTAGTGGTCAAGCCTTGCTGATATAAAGCAAAGTTAGCAAAAGTCAAGTTGTGAGCAGAAGTCAGTTGATCGAACCAACATATAAAGGGTAAAGGGTGGTAACTAACCACATCAGAGGGGCAATATGTAACTGGTTTGCATCAGTGTATAAAAGAAGGGTCACAGAGGAGGTGTCTTTGTCTAGCCGAGGGGGGAACGCAAAGTCCCGCCATTTACTAAGCTGAGTCCATCGTCCCAGGCATACACATATTAAGTGTACTTGCAGCATGTATAGAGCGCTAATACCATATTTCATCAACAATAAACCTGGCCAGGTTCATTCACTACAAACCGAATCTTGTGGTCTTACTGGGCGGCTCGATCAAGGTCTACTGGGCCAGCTATCTATGCAGAGCTGGCACGGCACACAGGAAGAACACACACACAGGGCCAACAACTAACAATACCCCATTTGTGATCTAGTGTGGGGTGATAAGTCACAACTAAAGGTGAGTAGTCAGAGCTTTTTCTTTCCCCTTGTATTGAAGCTGTTTCTCTCAGGGTACTTGGGGGCAATCTACTTCTCTGGTGGAATGCCCTTTTTTAGTGAAGGTGGTTTGAGTGTATTAACGTGTGAGTCCTGGACTTTTTCCTCAGAGCATATCCTGTGACATCTGAGTGCTTGGTTGTAGGTAACAGGTTTCTTGGTGTATTAAAGGTAGTTACTAGATTAGTGATGGTTAAGTGTGGCATTCAGGATCATACAAAGAAATCTGCTGTGCAGAGCCAGGCACTCAGATACCACAGAATATACTCCGAGGAGAAAGTCTGTGACACACACCATAACACACTTAAAACCACCACTCTCTGAGTATTTTTGCAGTTTGAGCTGAACAATTTGCAGGGCTCTGATTACGAAATATAGGTGTAATTAAAAAAACTGACTAAGCACCAGAAGATGAGAAACTGCCATTATGTAGGTACTTTATACAGAATATGCAGAAGAAAAGGTGGCTAAATGAACTGTGAATTGATGTAAATTAAGCCACAGACAAGCTAATCAGCCATCAGGCTGTGATATTATCACATTGGTCCCTAAATCAAGAAAAAAGCCAGTTACAAGCTCATATGCAATCAGTGATCAACTCACTGAAATTAATACCATAGCTACCCAGTTCATCCAATGAGAAGCCAATGCAGATGAGTTCACTTTGACAGGCGGCAAAGGAAAAGCCCAAGAACAAACAAACAAACAAACAAAAAAACCAACCTGTCCCTTGACAATTCTGTGGTGATATAAAATAACATATATGATATAACTCTTATTTTCTCTCTCTTCTGATGTAGCTTTTGATTTTTTTGGTCCTCATGATGTCATCAGTTTTGCTTTTCCTACTATATTACCACAGAAAAGAATATTCATCCATACGTAATTCCGTGAAACTGCTGAATCTTACATATCTTACATAGTTATGGCCTGTTCAAACCTCTCTTTATATACTCTTTGATCTATTAATAGTAGCCATATTTTTGCGTTCACTTTATATTAGCAGGTTTTTTATCACCTCCAAAGAAAAGATTAAACCTTTTTTTGTTCTACCGCTTAATTTACATATTGTTAAAGTGCATAATATTTGTTTCCTTCTGGATAGACAAAACTTTATTCTCAATTATGTTTATCTTCTAATAAAATGTCGTTATTAGAGATGTAATAAGATGAAAATAAATCAAAATTGTACAGTAAAGACTGTTTGTTAAATTGTACAACTAAAAAATCTACAATTTTGTTACTAAGTTTGAACCAAACTGGCTAAAAATCCTTGTGTTCTAAAAATATAAAAGTGCATAAAGAACCATATTTAAATAAGGTCTGTTCAAAATTTTTGTAAGATATAGCATTCTTCTGAATTGCATACTGATGGAGATTCTTCTATTCTGAGGTAATGTGGTAAGAAAAACACAACAGTGATGACATCAACAGGTCCAAAAATTAAATAACCACATCAGAAAGGGGAGAAAATGGCATTTTTATTTTCACTGCCCTTATGTCATCCGCATGTCACTTCAACTGTTCCAAGCTGAACATCCCAATACAACACTTGGGTCAACACGATTGCCCTGCAGCCTTTGAAAGCCTGACCTGCTTGTCGCATATAAGTCAGAGGAAATTATTCTACCAGTATATATAGAACTAGTGAGGCTACATGTTTGAAATATAGTTCTAGCTACCTTATTACTAAACAAATATTAAAAGAAGTAGAAGGAATATCAGAGGGCAGCTAGAACAACAGGGAACTCTGGGAATTCAGTTAGTCCAAAAGGTTAAAGAAATTATGGTAGGTCTGTATTACTTAGAAAAGAGGAGATTAAAGAGAGACCTCACTGCTGTATATGAAATTATGAAAGGAATTGAAAGGACAGCTTGATATTCCTTTGAACTTATCTGAACTAGTGTCAAATACAACAGCAAGGAGGCCTCATTTTAAGCTAAGAAAGGTCAGGACAACAGGGCAGGAAAGGAATTAAGGTAGAATTTCTTTATGCAGGAAACAATAAGTACATCGGATAAACGGCCACAGGCAGAAATCAAAGCAGCTACAGTAGTATAAATAAAAGTTGAGATGAACCATTATTCCTGCACTAATTTTTTCAGTAAAGTATAAAAACAGACAGTGATTAATATTTTTACTCAAATGTATTATTGTTTCACATAACTAGAAAAGAGAACTGCACGCATTTTGTTAAACTGACTGCAAAAATGAATAATCTCACTCTCATTTCTCTAAATATGTTGCTATCACATTAGTAAAAGCATGATAATTAGTGGGCTCCACAAAATCTTGCCCTACTGAACCTATGTCAATTTGCATGCATTATTAGTAGCCATGACATTGCTTCCACACAACCTCAGGCTATGATCCCATCAGATATCACAAAGCTCAGCAGGGTCAGGTCTTGTCAGTGTTTAGATGGGAGACTCCCAAGGAAAACTCAAGTGTTGCAGAGGTTCTGGTGGGTAATTAAAGTACCTAAATTCTCCCTCATGTTGTCATTGGTCAGTTTTCTTCACTTCTTGTCCCGGAATGCTATATAAAAAATGTCTGTATACTATAGATAGGATTAGAGTTTTAAAGGTAATTGTCTGTAAACTTTGATTTCACAGTACATACGCAAACCAATGAAAAAATGTTTCCATCTGCTTGAGAACTTGAATCTGATTTAAAGATATTTACTTTATATATTTTGACATGTGATAATAATAATTTGTGTTTTAACTGTTATAAAAAAATTCACCTTTTTGAATCTCAACTTCTACTGCCATTAAATAATTAGTCGGGCCCCCTGTTGCCTTAGTCCTTCCCACCCATAACGTCTGGCATTTGTGAAAATATAAAATAGATTAAAAAATAGAAGAAATGCTTACAAATAAAATCAATTTTTTTTGTGAAAATTATAAAAATAGAAGCCAAATTCTGCCCAGTCTAACTATTCAACAGCTGCAGCATTCACCACACAAGGTATATGAATAGATAAGCATGTACGGGAAAAAAACCTCAATTTCCCAACTCCAAAATATATGAGTATCTACATTAATTGGAAATTAAAATTGGTCTAAAATTATCCAGTTGTATGAATCCAAATTTTTTAAATGTTTCGGATGTTCCCTGAGACAACTGGAAAAAAGCAGGTTTCTCTGTATACTGTGTTTTCTGAAAATCATGTTGGGATTCCTTGATATGAAAAGTTTTATGTAAGGTAAGCGTGTAAGATATTATGGTATGTGTATCTCATCTGAAGCAAGCACTCTCCTTTTCAACTACCGAGATCAGAATTCTGGCTTGGCCAATCCATTCACCAAACTGAGATGGAAGATGAAGAAATGTCTCCCCTAAGACTATACAGCATTTACTAGGTGACCCATCTTGAATGCCAAAAAAGAAAAGTGACATTCCCATAATATAGAGTGGATTAACACTTGCAGAGGCTGTTTCACACAAAGCCATGCCAGCTGATTGCCTAAGAAGGAAAACATTTTTATATTAATGTCTCTCAAGTTTCTGCATAAAAGTAATGTTCATACTCTATATCATAGAAGCGGTAACGCATTTTTCCCTTATATTTCATTTCATTGCTTGACTGTAGCTAAGAGAAAGGTGGTTACTTTCCAAGGTCTTAACGTTGCCTTTCCCAGCACATAATTAAAATACTGGAAAGGCAAAGAATCTCTTGCAGAACTCTCCTATGCCAAGGGTCATTTTGCCAATGCCACTCATGAAAAAGGAGGATAGTTAAGAGACTGGATATGGCTATGCACCTTGGACTGTACACTCATTTCTAAGGTGGAAACTGCTTTTTAAAAAATATCTGCCACCTTTATTCTTTTTTGATTCAGTTGTTCATATAATTTCATTTACTGCTATGGCTTTCCCTTCTATACAGTGCCTGTAGGCACTCATTTTATTTAACATACGGTATATTTGACACCCCACAGGGTGTTAATGAGTGGTCAGCTGCCTGCTGTGATATAAGTAACCGTAAACCCAATGTCTTCTTTACTTCTTCACTGGTTGTAGGTTTTTTAGTGTGACACATAAATGTCAACTGGTATGATCAGAAATAAACAGTCATGACAGACAGGAATAAAGGAATAAAGTGATCATGAAATCATAGAATTTGCAATTCTAAGGAAAGGTAGAAGGGAGTACAGCAGAATAGAGACAATGGATTTCAGGAAGGCGGATTTTAGTAAGCTCAGAGAGCTGATAGGCAAGGTCCCATGGGAATTAAGACTGAGGGGAAAAACAACTGAGGAAAGTTGGCAGTTTTTCAAAGGGACGCTATTAAGGGCCCAAAAGCAAGTTATTCCGATGGTTAGGAAAGATAGAAAATGTGGCAAAAGACCACCTTGGCTTACCCTTGAGATCTTGCGTGACCTACAAAATAAAAAGGCGTCATATAAAAAATGGAAACTAGGTCAGATCACGAAGGATGAATATAGGCAAATAACACAAGAATGCAGAGGCAAGATTAGAAAAGCAAAGGCACAGAATGAACTCAAACTAGCTATGGGAATAAAGGGAAACAAGAAGACTTTTTATCAATACATTAGAAGCAAGAGGAAGACTAAGGACAGGGTAGGCCCACTGCTCAATGAGGAGGGGGTAACAGTAACGGGAGACTTGGAAATGGCAGAGATGCTTAATGACTTATTTGTTTCGGTCTTCACTGAGAAGTCTGAAGGAATGTCTAGTATAGTGAATGCTTACGGGAAGAGGGTAGGTTTAGAAGAGAAAATAAGGAAAGAGCAAGTAAAAGATCACTTAGAAAAGTTAGATGCCTGCAAGTCACCAGGGCCTGATGAAATGCATCCTAGAATACTCAAGGAGTTAATGGAAGAGGTATCTGAGCCTCTAGCTATTATCTTTGGGAAATCATGGGAGACGGGGGAGATTCCAGAAGACTGGAAGGGGGCAAATATAGTGCCCATCTATAAAAAGGGAAATAAAAACAACCCAGGAAACTACAGACCAGTTAGTTTAACTTCTGTGCCAGGGAAGATAATGGAGCAGGTAATCAAAGAAATCATCTGCAAACACTTGGAAGGTGATAAGGTGATAGGGAATAGCCAGCATGGATTTGCAAAGAACATATCGTGTCAAACTAATCTGATAGCGTTCTTTGATAGGATAATGAGCCTTGTGGATAAGGGAGAAACGGTGGATGTGATATACCTAGACTTTAGTAAGGCATTTGATACAGTCTCGCATGATATTCTTATAGATAAGCTAGGAAAGTACAAATTAGATGGGGCTACTATAAGGTGGGTGCATAAGTGGCTGAATAACCGTACTCAGAGAGTAGTTGTTAATGGCTCCCAATCCTGCTGGAAAGGTATAACAAGTGGGGTTCCGCAGGGGTCTGTTTTGGGACCGGTTCTGTTCAATATCTTCATCAACGATTTAGATGTTGGCATAGAAAGTACGCTTATTAAGTTTGCGGACGATACCAAACTGGGAGGGATTGCAACTGCTTTGGAGGACAGGGTCAAAATTCAGAATGATCTGGACAAGTTGGAGAAATGGTCTGAGGTAAACAGGATGAAGTTCAATAAAGATAAATGCAAAGTGCTCCACTTAGGAAGGAACAATCAGTTTCACACATACAGAATGGGAAGAGACTGTCTAGGAAGGAGTATGGCAGAAAGAGATCTAGGGGTCATAGTGGACCACAAGCTTAATATGAGTCAACAGTGTGATACTGTTGCAAAAAAAGCAAACATGATTCTGGGATGCATTAACAGGTGTGTTGTAAACAAGACACGAGAAGTCATTCTTCCGCTTTACTCTGCGCTGGTTAGGCCTCAACTGGAGTATTGTGTCCAGTTCTGGGCACCGCATTTCAAGAAAGATGTGGAGAAATTGGAGAGGGTCCAGAGAAGAGCAACAGGAATGATTAAAGGTCTTGAGAACATGACCTATGAAGGAAGGCTGAAGGAATTGGGTTTATTTAGTTTGGAAAAGAGAAGACTGAGAGGGGACATGATAGCAGTTTTCAGGTATCTAAAAGGGTGTCATCAGGAGGAGGGAGAAAACTTGTTCACCTTAGCCTCCAATGATAGAACAAGAAGCAATGGGTTTAAACTGCAGCAAGGGAGATTTAGGTTGGACATTAGGAACAAGTTCCTAACTGTCAGGGTAGTTAAACACTGGAATAGATTGCCTAGGGAAGTTGTGGAATCTCCATCGCTGGAGATATTTAAGAGTAGGTTAGATAAATGTCTATCAGGGATGGTCTAGACAGTATTTGGTCCTGCCATGAGGGCAGGGGACTGGACTCGATGACCTCTCGAGGTCCCTTCCAGTCCTAGAGTCTATGAGTCTATGAACTGACAGTTGAAGGGGCTGATCTCCATTAGGCCTCCACAACTGCCACTTCCTGGGAAGACTGCTGAAGGCTTTGTGGAGTGCTCCTGACTAACACAGATCTCTACCTTTAGAAAACATAGCATACCTCCTAACCAGCTGGCTTAGTACCATCCAGACACATGAACATAAATGTAGACAGAAGAAAAAACTATGATGGAGCATCAAATTTATTTGGAAAGGGCAAAATCCCCAGCCAGTCTGCCCTGTGAATCTTCAACAATGGTTAAGGGGATAGCTCACTACCTACAACATTTTAAATTAACTATGAACATACAAAGAAAGGTCCCATACGGAGAGAGTGTAAGCTTTCCTTTAAATTAAACTTGTTCGTCAGAGCAGAGATCAGAAGTATTATATTCAAGTCAGCAAAGAGTCCTGTGGCACCTTATAGACTAACAGACGTTTTGGAGCATGAGCTTTCGTGGGTGAATACCCACTTTGCCAGATGCATCTGAAAGCTCATGCTCCAAAAGTCTGTTAGTCTATACGGTGCCACAGGACTCTTTGCTGCTTTTACAGATCCAGACTAACACGGCTACCCCTCTGATATTCAAGTCACTTATTACTCACATGTAGCTTTCTGTAATTTTAGATAAAACACATTTCATGGAAGATGTGACTTTCAACTGAAAAAGTAGGAAAAGTAAAACACCTTTTGGTTAAAAAATGAACCAGATTCTCTCACCTCAACTGGCTTATTTGCATATACATTGTATATACATTGCAAAGAAGCCAGAATCTGGGTACAGCTGGCAACCTGAGAATTCACTGGCAGGGGCAAGGGAAGCATGAGAAGACTAAAGGAGGATGAAAGCTCCTAACTCTCAGCTGGTATAAAACCAGAATAACCAACTCCTGTTCAGTTTTACCACTTCCCAATTTGGTGTTGGGGGTTGAATGCAATTCTCCAATGGCATATATACCTCAACAGTGTTGTAACTTATGCCAGGGCTGGTGCAGATGGACCCACAGAATGACAGAGCTGTAACTAGCTCTGATACCCCTCCCTCCCTGCACCAAGCACAGGAGAGAATTTGGCCCAATATTTCCTCTCAATACAATTCTCAATTAATTGATTTTATTACAGGGAACTTTTATTCCTTAGATTTCTGTTCTCAATAAGATATTATAAAATATTTTAGCTGAATTCTTCTGTGTATGTAGCCACCTGAAGAAGAGGTGTGAAAAGATTGTCTCTCTCACCAACAGAAGTTGATCCAATAAAAGATGATACATCACACATCTTGTCTCTCTAGCATTCAGGGCCCAACATGGCTATAGTAACACTGCAAACAACTCTTCTCTACCTGTTATTTGTCCTCCAACCATTGATCTTGTTTTAAAATGTAAACTTTTAAATTACAATGGCAGTGAAAACACCAGTTGGACACAAAGACCAAGATAGCAACGTTTTGTGTCAGGTTTTTCTAAGTGCCGAAGAAATATTTAAAAATTTGTGACACTACAAGTGAAAAATCATCCCATATTTAAGTGTTCCAACACATGATAAAAATCGTTTACTACATGCTAGTTCCACACTTCCTATATCAGGAATATTTGTTTTTAAAAACAAACAAACAAACAAATAAATATAAACCTACTTGCATCAAACAACTGATGTGTTATCAGTACTAATGACCTTAGTTCAGTGGTGATGAAACATTCCCTCCAAAACAAGAAATATTGATAGTCGAGTTGCAATGTCCATACACTGTGTTTCCTTTCAGGTCCATGTCAATACTTCCCTAATGTCTCCCTTTCCTCCTCTTTTCTGTCTCCCTCAATCTTTGATGAGTTTAGTTTAAACTGACTTCTGAAATGAATCTTTAAGTTCTTTTCAGAATTCTTCTTCACCTTCTACAGGTTCTGCCTTTCTATTTTTCCAGTTCCTCTTCTTAAAGCCCATTAAAGCTCTGCTTAGCTGGAAGAGTAGAATTATGACAGGTACCAGTATATACTGGAAATTATCCTATATTTTTATCTCTTCCTTTACTGCATTTTTTAATTTTACTACTGATACAAAATATGAATTCTTCATAAGTAATGCAGAATTAGAGTATATGGCAACTTTTTTGTCATGTGGTATCTTGGATGTGTAGGTGCACACCAGATTCAATAAGCGATGACGCATTTTACTACAGCTTTGACCTGTGGACCTAGGGAACACCTTTAAAACTACTAGAGTAAAGACAAAAGTGTCATCATTTTGATCCCTATAAACATATCTACACATAAATATAGTTTTCAGAATCTCGGTATTTGCAATTAGTGGGAGGCTGTATCGGTGAGCATGGAAATCTTTTGTAAAAAAGAATTACAGCGATAGGTCAAATTGTAAATTTTGGTCAATGAGCCCTTTTTACTCTATTATTTGTACTAGATGATCTGATGGTCTGAGTTGAAACATATACACAAATGTGATATTGCATTAATTGCAAAATAATTGGATTTTTCCTACTTTAAAACAGATTCCTTTATATTATCACGGTTTTTAATCTCTTGAGTTTGTAAACATTACAAATCTAAAGTCACTGATTTGTATCTTAATTCAGATAGGCCGAGTATTTCAAAATAAAGAATTCCAAAACAGAATACAATGCAGACTACAAATCAAACATAAAACAAACAAAAAAGTAAAAATAGTAGCGTTTTCCTTGCATATACCATAGTGTATTAACTGTTGGTTTTGGTAATGTAGCTTATTAGTTTTGCATAATTTAAGTTTTAATTCATTCTTTAATTTTTAATTAAGTAGTCTTTTTCAAGATGAGCTTTCTGCTTAGATTTTAGTTAGCCACTAAATATGCTATGTATAAAAACACTGTGGCAAGTATATAGTGCTGTTGTCTATATAATTTCTCTATGATCTCAAATATGAAGACAACCGTTTTAGTTTATATGCTGAAAAACTCACAGTAATTGTAATATGTCATATAAAGTTTAAATAATTAAAGCCCACTGACAAAACTCTAAAACCTAAGGGCCCAATTCTTTAATAGAAAACAAGAGCCAACTCCTTTATACAGAATTCTGCTATGTTTCATTCACAAATTCTGCCGTTTTTTTCTGGGTCAAGTACACATATTTGAGAGTTAACTTTTTTCTGATCTAATTTATCACACCTACACACCAAAAAATATGCAACTCCAAAAAATGAGGAGGATGGAGTGGAAGAGAGAAGACAAGCATCCTCATGTTCAAAAGGAGAGCAGATTAGAAATTACTGGTGACCTACAGAGAGAGAAGAATTGAGCTTGAATTTCTCCTCACTCTATGATGTATAAAGGCAGCATGAATAAAAAAATTTAAACTCATTTTTTGTTGTTTTCCTTAGGGCTTGTCAGCACATGAAAATTAATCTGAAATAAATCAGGGTGTGAAATTAAAGTGGATAACTATTCCCGATTAACTGCAGATGTGGATACACTTATTCTGGCATGAGTACCTTATTCCAAATTAGCTTTATTAGCATTAGACACCCTACATTCTGGAATAAGAGCGTATGCATATGGAATTATCAGGAATAAACTCCCCATGTACAGCTCTTAAAATGTAGCTCTTGTCTCTACTAGTAGACTCTATGGTTGTCTGAAGAATCAGTAGGATTGTGACATTACAACTCCCAAGGAACACCAAGATTTTCTTACTCAGCTGAGGTTTTTGTTAACCCTTAACTGAGTAAGAAAATCCCCATGTTAACAACACTTCTACATATTAAATTTAAGTATGGAGAAAGCTCCCAAATTTCCTCAGTCTCACAATGAGTCCTCCAGCAACATAAGGGAAGACCAGACTTGCCATTCCTAATATACCTATGGATAAAAAAGAACCAGAAAAAAATCCCACTGATTAAGCTATCACAAAAAAGCAAATAAAGGTATAAACCCAATCTTTGTTTTCTTTGCAAGTAACCTTTAAAGTGCCTAAATTAAGATATCCTCGACAAACTTCAGCTACACATGGCTTTTGTACCAACTGAACTATTTTAGTTACGGGTGCGATTAGTTTTTGTTTTTTTTTAAACTGGAATACTTATACTGGTACAACCCCTACCTTGGATGCAGTTATACAGATATTCCTTATACTATACTATAGCTTATTCCCCTCTCCCGAACAGTAATAGTTATTCTCATATGAAGCACCTTTATACCAATATAAATGTGTCCATTAGGTGTGTGGTACCATTTTAAGTTTACCAATACAGCTAAAGTGGTACACATTTTATGAGTAGATAAGCCCATACATTAAACTAATTATGACATTTTACTAGGTCTTAAGTATGTCTACACAAGAAACACTGCAGGTGTGCCTCTGTGCTACTGTAATGTAGACACCTACTACAGCGACAGAAGGGTGTCTCCCATTCCTGTAGTAAATCCACCTCAGTAGCTAAGTCGACAGAAGAATTCCAACACTGACCTAACGGTGTCTATGCTGGGGCTTAGGCTGGTTTAACTATGTTGCACAAGGCATGACATTTTTCACAGCACTGAATGATGTGCCTAACTCCGTAATGTATACCAGCCTTAGTAATGTTTAGTGCTTATCCAGACAGATTTGCAAATCCTGCAGGGTTGGGTTTGTAATGGTGTTCACAAAGTGGATCCTGTAGTTCATTTCACAGATACAAGTTAACTTGACAGTTCATGTATGGTAAGCTCCAACCTCAAAGAAGAATAACCTCTCAGAGAGGTCCCAAAACAGCTCCAGTCCTTCATGAAGAGATCTAAAGTAATATGAGGGAGTTCTCAAGAGAAACACTGCCTGCCGTGGGACAGGAAGGATTGTTTGTGTATAATACACAAATATTAAAGTTGTCAGAACATCCTCAATATTCACAAAACACACTAACCCTCAAGTGTAGACAAAGCTTGAGTTGGTTTGAGGTGTAACAGGAATATTTTGTTCATCCCCACTTATATTATATAGTATTTTTCAATTTCAAAAGCACATTATTAACATTAATTAACGTATCCAAAATATCATCCACACTTTGTAAATTTTTCCACTTTTGTAAAAAGTATCACAGCAATTGCCATGAACTGTTTCTGAAGTCTCTAAACAATATTTTGCTACAGCACCTTCCATTTGAAGGGTTCAAGTTGTTTACACATATTGATGTAATCCCTCAGCCAGTGCAAGTCAGTGCAGTTCCACTGAAGTCAATGTACCAGTGCTTGCTTTATGTCAGCTAGGGGCCCCTATTAATTATATATCTAATGCCAACAGACGTGCTTTCCACATAGGTAAAAAAAACACATGGTCCCTCCCCCAATTCTGCAATGGCAATGTCTCCTAAAGGCTGGATCCTGCAGTGACTTATACATGAGTATCTGTATTCACCAGTATTCCCCATTGATTTAAAAATCTCTGGTATCCCCTTCCTCACACTCCACCTTAGATCCTTTGGAGGAAGTGGGAGGGAGTCCAGAGCTTGCTTGGAGACTTTATAAGAAGTTATTCTCCTTTGAGGTTGGAGATCATTGCACTTGACCTGCGCAATAAACCTGTACCTGTGAAATGAACTACAGGGTTCATAAATGAAGGCACGACTAGCTGCATTTGAGGTGCAGAATTAAGTCAGGTAAAAAGTCACCATCCTACAAAAGACTTGTCCTATTGGAGGAAAGATCCATAAAGACAGGCCACGCATGACCAAAGAACAGAATGTGCTACAGACCAGCTCACATGGAGCAGAGATAGGTGGGGTAAAGCTGCTCAAGCCTCAGCACTGTTTGAATGAGCTGTTTGTCCCAAACACTTGGGCAATAGGGCAGTAAGCTGCTCAGGAGACAATGGGGTTGTAGTAAACAAAGTTGTTGAACAAATTGGTCGAATTACATGCACGTTACCTCAAACTGTGGAGAGGACAATCATTTCTGCTTGGCTAGTTTCCAGATTAAATTAAGGATTTTAAAGGAATTTGGAGTGGTTCATTTGGCCTTGGAAGCTATTTAGACGCAACCCCTCAAGACTACTATTTCAAAGAGGTTTCTGCATCAGGGTTAAGAGACAGGCTGGAGCAAGTCTAGAGGAAACCTAAAAATCAAGTCTCAAAGTGAATAGCTGGAAACAGACGAAACAGAAGAGAAAAGGTGAAGACTTAAGTGACAATACTTCACTAATGTCTGATTAATCTAGAATCTAAATAAACTTTTTGTCAGACAGGTTTAGGTTTAGCTATAGGGAATGGTCACTTAGTGAAGGTAATACAAGGCCCTTACAATGGGAATTCTTATTCCAGAGATGCACAGACAAGCCAGGCCAGAATTTAACTGGGCTATGAGCTGATGCATCACCTGTGGTGACAATGAAACGGGCAGTCTGAAAAGAGTCAAAGACAAAAGAAGGAGAGGACACAAAAAAGATTGTGTACTGAGCAATCCAAACTAAAAGGTTCAATTCTTTACAAGAACTGTAAGACTATATTGACATGCTTTCTGCACTTGTAAAAGCTTACTGACTGGGTGAGTAGGTACATATGTGTAACCTATTTTGTTCTCATATTTATGTAAACAAAATTATTTTAATAATACCTCAGTGTATTTGACTTACTAATTTTAATCCGAAAACAGTAGCACATTTAAACAATATCAATAGAGCTATCATAGAATTTATTTTATAATCTTCAGCTATGTACAGAAACAGAGAGTTGGGGATGAAAGAGAAAGGATTTCAGAATTCACATACACTTTGCTGTTGCACAGAAAGGCAGCCTGAAGGCTGAATAGGAGAGGGCTAAAACGATTCCTGATTTTTTCCTTCCTATACTGGTACTGGTATTTATTTGCTATTTAGAGGCTGCAACCACAGAATACAAAGGCATTGTTCTGGACCAGTAATCTGGCAGTGATGCAAGTGATTAATAAGCAGTTGGCTAAGATGAACAAGGTGATACATGGATAGTACAAGCTGTTGTAGTCCATTACTCAATACTGAATATTTATATTTCAGCCAAATGTGCTGCAAGTTTTAACAGCAATTCAGAAGGACAAGTTTAGGACTCTTGCACCAGAGGCATATGCGGATCATAAATACCAGACTGAAAACGTACACTTTAAATGTTTGGTTGCCCCAGAAGTATGGCAGACATATGGCTTTGCAATTTTAAAGACAAAAATAATGATGTTCTTCTGAGTGAAGGATTTATTAGGAAAAGTGAAGCTGTTCTGGTGGCTTTGGGAAGTCAAGACTTGTCCAGCTCTTCAATTTCAAATTGCCATAGAAGACATTTTACTGTTCCTCACAATTATCAGGTAAGAAAATTCCCATGCAAGAGTTTTAAAATTTCCAGAATGTTAGAGAAACTGCCCTCACTGTACGTTATTTATTAGTCTATGTGGCCTTTTGCTACTTTTAAGGAGGCATTCGAAATGGATCAGAGTATGGCGGGCTCAATGGTTGAACTAACTTGGGACCGGGATAGTGACCTGTTTGTTCGGGGTATTTTTATTTTTCTCCTCAGGTTTCAAGGAATACCGTAAATTTTCAAGTGACCGTATCTATTTATATATGGCAAAACTGGAATGTTTTTAAGGGCATCACTACACTTCATGATCAGCATTGGCCTTCTGCTGTAGTTTTGGGTCCAGGGAGATTCAGGAAGAACAAAAGAACACTCAAGATACTGTATATTTTGTGGCTCAACCCAATAAACTTTGTGATCTGATTGATGTATTATTTATTTATTTTCAAATAAACAAACAAGGGCATTCTGCCATGGCCCAGCTAGGTTTTCCTTTCTTATCTGTAAGGCTTCTGAAGCTCAGTCCACATGACAGCATATATATTAGCACAAGTCCTACATAAGAATCGCACTTAAATTATTAGCTTCTCTCTCACTAACAATCTCAAATTGCGCAACAGCAAATATACAGTAACTCTTTCATAAAAAAGTCTGGATTTACAGAGGTACTACTTGCTGACAACGTTCAAAAAGTTTTACAACTACAATATTCATTGCATTAGCAGATTTGACAAGTCTTTGTAACACAAGAAACTGATCGGAAATAAATGATTCAACAATTATACTATGTAAAATAAAAAGCTTTAAGTAAATCCATGGTATAAAACCCTTGTAACATAAAATTGTATTATTTAAGTATATACATGATATTATATGGGTCCAGCATTAAATCAAAACTGTTTTCTAGATGAAGATCCTAGGCTGAATTCCATTTTTCTAACTAAAGAGGCAGTTCAGTCTAACGTGCTGTATGTGCAGTTGGCCAACTATACGGGGTGCACAAATGTACCAGGATGCGGCTGTTAGAGAACCTTTCACTTCGGAATGTGGGGAAATATCTTCTGTTAAATCCCCTGTACTTCAAAATGAAAATTTGCATCCTCTATTTTTTTAATAAAGGAAATACACCCCCACATTAAGCATGATTGAGTATTTACAATGTTGCTTCTCTCCATATATTAGTTTTTCTACCCAAATATTTTGGAGCATGATCAACAGGATCCTATAAAACAGTGGTTCCCAAACCGGCGTTCGAGAACCCCTGGGGGTTCACAAAATGTTACAGGGGGTCCTTGGGAAAAAATTCCCTAATGGCAGACAGAGCTGTCCCTAGGGACCCTGGGCAGCACAGGGCCAACAGTACGGAGCCCCTGGACTTCCAAGAGCTGAGCAGATCAAAGCAAGCATATCTATCACACTAAGGAGATTTAAACTTCAAGACTCCTTATAAGAAATGGAAAGGAAAGTGGATATTTTTTGCTATTTTTAAAATTAAATAGGCAGCTAGTATTGTTTTTAAAATTATGACGAACAAGTTTAAGCTTTGTTGTAACATGCATCATTTGCCTGGACTGCTCAAGACCTGAATGCTTGTGCAGGAGGAACTCTTTGAGTTGGCTTCTTAAATACCTTCATGCTGTTTCACACCTGATACTCCTTGATGAAACATAGGAGCCTTGTCTTATAACAGGCTTATTCAAATTTTTACAAGCTACGAAAGTGAGATCTTGGAAGAGTGATGTCATTTTCATAATGTAATAAAAATATTGTAATGATAAGTAAGAACATAAGAATGGCCCTAATGGTCAGACCAAGGGGCCATCTAGCCCAGTATCCTGTCTTCCAACAATGG
This sequence comes from Gopherus evgoodei, assembly GCF_007399415.2. Lineage (NCBI taxonomy): Eukaryota > Metazoa > Chordata > Testudines > Testudinidae > Gopherus > Gopherus evgoodei. The sequence goes on from NC_044323.1 coordinate 194,078,014, forward strand.
CCAGTGCCAGGTGCCCCAGAAGGAATGAACAGAACAGGTAATCAAGTGACCCATCCCCTGTCGCCCATTCCCAGCTTCTGGCAAACAGAGGCCAGGGACACTTAATAAATAGTGTGTAATAAACATGTCATAAAAACAAATTTTATATTTCCAAGATCACTGCTTTTATAATTTATATTCGGGGAAAATGAGAAAATCCCTAGAAATATTCATTTTTAGGAGGAGGTTCGTGAGACTTGACATTTTCGTGAAAGGGGTTCACAGATTGTTAAAGTTTAGGAACCACTGCTATAAAATAATCACTGTGCTAAACGTAGATGCTTGTGAATGAACGTAGTGCACGGAAAAAAGGATCTTGTCAAACTTTCTCAACGAAAAGGACAATGTTTTATTGCTGCAAACCTCTTTCCAAGGGAATCAAAGTAATTCAGAGGCAACTTAACCTGACTACAGCTAGCAAATACTGCAAACAAGCATTCAACAGTAAAAACAGTCAGTGAGACTGCTGATAACCATCTCTTCCCTTATGGAAAAAACGCGGAAATCATTCAGAACCATCAAATCATTTACTGCCCAGCCAGAGTAACTGTGTGCATCACATTTGGCTTGCCCTTCTTTCTACTCCCTGCCAGATGTTTGTTACACTCGTTTTGTTTTACATTAGATTACATAGTAAGGTCCTCTGGACAGGGACCACATTTCACAGAGTACTTTTTCCAGTGTTTAGCACGATGGAGCTTTGACCCTGACTGGGGCCTTTTGGCTCTAAAGCTATTAACATAAATAACAATTATGCACTCAGATAAAACCTGAAATTCACTTTGACCACATTCAGAATTCCTTTTATTGGTTCTTTGCAAACATGCATATAAGCAAATCTTTATTCTCAATAATGGTTTCAGGAAAAGTGTCATGAATATTTATATAACTATGTATAACTGGCTCATCGGACTGTTTACTTGAAGTAAACAATTTATTCAACAAATCAGTCCCTTTTCCATTTGTGAATTATTCACAAACAGACTCAAATGACTATGAATTTATTTGGTATTCTACATTTTTTGATGAATGGATTATGTGACCAGATTTCAGCCTATGGACAGCTCATGAATCATTTGCCACTAGTATGGCTTTGAATACTGTATTCAAAAAAGTATCTATGACAAGGGTTTGCGGGGCCACTTTGGAAGTTTGTTTGGATTTGGAAAGCAGAGAGCAGAAACAATATTATGTGACAAAATTAGCTAAAAATGCAGTGTGCACAATAAATGGCAAAGGATCCAGTTTCTCAATGTACTGCTCACTGCTAGTTCCCACTGCAGTCAAGGGCAGTTGAGTACTCAGCAACTCTCAGTATTGGGCTCACAGAATAAATTCAGGAAGGTACTTAGGCATGTGTCCAACTTCAAATACGTGCACAGTACCAATGAAGTCAATGGGGTTACTCATGCTCTTAAAGTCAGGCACATGCATATGAACCTTGCTGAACTGGGGCCATAGTTTGCAAGCAACAAGTAGAAATGTTTGCATAAATCATTGAAATCATGAACAAACTTGTAAACATTGGAGTCTGTTAGTGTATAACTCACAAACAAAAAAAGAGGCTAAATCTTGTCAATTACATTGCTGACTGGAAATTGTTCACGCAGCTCTAAGGCCCCGTCTACACTGGCAAGTTCCTGCGCAGTAAAGCAGCTTTCTGTGCTGTAACTCCCGAGGTGTTCACACTGCCAAGATACTTAATGTGCAGAAACTGCACAGTTGTAGTGCTCTAAAGAAAACCACCCCAATGAGAGGCGTAGAGCTTTCTGCGCCAGGGCTACAGCACTGCAGTGCCAGTGTAGACACTGTGGCGATTACAGTGTTGCGATTGGCCTCCGGAAGGTGTCCCATAATGCCTGTTCTCACATCTCTGATCATCGGTTTGAACTCTACTGCCCTGCCCTCAGGTGACCAACCATCATCCCCACCCTGCACATTCTTTTGCAAATTTGAAAATACCCTTCCTGTTTGCTCAGTGAAGCATGCAGTGGTCTCAGTGCATCTTTCCAGGTGGCTATGCCTGCTCCATGCACCAGGTGATCCCCAGCTTGGAGCAATGCCGAGCTGCTGGACCTCATCAGCATTTGGGGAGAGGAAGCTGTGCAGTCCCAGTTGCGCTCCAGCCGTAGAAATTACACCACCTATGGACAGATTTCACGATAAATAATAGAAAAGGGCCACGGCTGGGACACATTGCAGTGTAGTGTAAAAGTGAAGGAACTGCGGAATGCCTACCACAAGGCATGAGAAGCAAACAGCCGCTCCGGTGCTGCACCCATTAGCTGCCAGTTCTACAAACAGCTGGACACGATACGCGGTGGCAACCCCACTTCCACTGCGAAGGCCCCTGTGGATACTTTCGTTGGCTCACATGCCAGTTGAGAGTGGATCGAGCCAGGAGGAAAATCTTGGACAAGGAGGGGGGCGGGGACCTAACGGCAGAGAATGGCTCAGAGGCCAGAGATGCACATAGTCAGGAGCCGTTTTTTACCCCAGAGGATCCTAGCCAGTCACAGCAGTTAGATCTCGGCAAAGCGCAAACAGGAGAGGAGGCCCCTGGTAAGTGGATCTGAAGCGATTTGTTGGGTGAGGAAGGTTGCAGAAAGCAGGCTTCTCTCCCACCGCAGAATAGGCTGTTGATAGACTCCCTCACTTCATGGGAATCTCCCTCAGAGATCTCCAGGAAACTCTCGTGGAGATACTGGGCAATCCGCTGCAGCAGGTTCCTCGGCAGAGCTGCTTTGTTTCTTGCTCCATTAACGGTAACTTTCCCATGCCACTGTGCCGTCACAGGAGGGCGGAGGGAGGAGACCATTGCTGCACACAGGCGAGCCACATAAGAGCCAGGGCAGAAGCCACAGGCTTGAAGGAGACTCTCCCTTGATTCCCTGCTCACCCTCAGCAGAGAGATATCTTCCATAATGATCACCTCCTGTGGAAAGTGTGGGGATAGGAATGATTACACTGCTGTACAGCCAAAATGCTTCTGAAATAAAAGTAGTCAAACTTTACTAACTCTGGGTCACTGAGAACGAAAATGATGCTTAAAATTGTTGATTGGCTCTAGTTTTCAAGATATGCTATTGGGTCAGTATATACGACCCTTGACTTGGGAATGGCAGAGGAGAAGTGAGTTATCAAGGGAAGGGATCTCATTTTAAACCAGAAATGACTAAAATACATCTTTGACTGGATCTATGAATGAATCTATGACTGGGTTTGGACAGTACTTGCTTTTTAGGCAGAACAATGAATGAAGCAATCTGAAGCTGGTATTGCATCATACATGATATGAATTGCATCATGTTATTCCTAGAAGTCATGGATGATGCAATCATAATGAAGCTTACATCACTCTGCTGAACAAATTGCCCTATATCAGCTCTAGAAATCATACAGTGTCGTGCTCTCTTCTTTGTCAGTGTTTGATTTTGCAAAGGGACACATTTCTGTTTAGCCAAAGTGAGCAGAGATGCCTCGTACTTGTGTGAACAGTGCAGATAACTTCTGCTATGTTTGTGGTGAAGTGACTTTTGCATCACAAAAGCGCAGTATAACCACTATGGTTAAGAAAGCCTATCACCTTTATTTTGGCTGCAAAATTGGATATCAGGACAAGAGGTGGGCCCCACACATATGCTGCAACACTTGTGCAACAAATCTTTGCCAGCGGTTGAACAGGAAAAGGAAATCTATGCCTTTTGCAGTGCCAATGATTTGGAGAGAGCCAACAGATCATAGCAGCAATTGTTCCTTCTGCATGGTGCCTCCATTTGGGAAAGGTGTGTCAAAGAAGAAAAAGTGGACTGTGCATTATCCAAACATTCCATCAGCTATACGCCCAGTACCCCACGGAGAAGGCCTGCCATTTCCTGATGCACCAGAATCATTCTCCCTTGAGTCAGACGAGGAAGAGAAAGATGATGAAACTTCTGGTCCTGAACCATCAATGTCACAGGACTCACATTTTCTCCCATTCTCCTCCTCTGAACCACACCTCATAACACAAGGTAAAGTGAATGACCTTGTCAGGGATTTGGAACGACCCAAGAGTAAGGCAGAGCTGTTGGGCTCCAGACTACAGCAGTGGAATCTCCTGGCAGGTGATGTTAGGGTTTCCATGTTCCGTGACTGTCAATAGGATCTTGTCCCATTCTTCTTCATGGAAGGTGATCTTGTAGCCTGCAACATCATCGATGGTGTGATGGCAGCCCTCAACATCATTCACGATCCAGATGAGTGGAGACTGTTCATTGATTCATCGAAGATGAGTCTTAAAGCTGTTTTGCTGCATAATGGCAATGTTTTGCCATCAATTCCAGTTGGTCATGCAGTCCATATGAAGGAAACCTATGACAACATGAAACAACTTTTGAGGTGCATAAACTATGACCAACATCGGTGGCAGCTTTGTGGCAATCTGAAGGTTGTTGCTCTCTTGCTTGGTCTGCAGACTGGATACGCAAAGTACTGCTGTTCTCTCTCCGAATGGGATAGTCGTGCAAGAGATTCCCACTACATCAAGAAAGATTGACCACTCCAACAGTCACTGGAGCCTGGGAGGAAAAGTGTTCAGCATCCACCACTTGTTGAATCAAGGAAGATTTTGTTACCACCCTTACACATCAAGCTGGGTCTGATGAAGAACTTTGTCAAGGCCATTGACAAAACACAAGAAGCTTTCAAGTACCTCCGTGGAAAATTTCCAAGGTTAAGTGAAGCTAAGATAAAGGAAGGTGTCTTTGTTGGTCCTCAGATTCGTGAACTTCTTCGAGATGATGCATTTGACCATGTACTGCGTGGCAAGGAAAAGAAGGCATGGAAAGCCTTCCAGTTAGTGGCAATAAATTTTCTCAGAAAGAACAAGGCAGACAACTACAGGTTGTTGGTGGAAAACCTCCTCAAGGCATACAAAAGCCTTCGTTGCAACATGTCATGAAAGATACATTTTTTGCACTCTCATCTAAATTTTTTCCACCAAACTGCGGAGCAGTGAGCACCGAGCATGGTGAGCGATTTCACAAGGACATGGCAACAATGGAGAAACGCTATCAGGGCAAATGGAGCCCATCAATGCTTGCAGACTATTGCTGGACAGTGACAAGAGATGCTCCATTTAATAAATACAAGAGACAAGCCAAGAAGCGCCGAGTAGACAGTGAATGGGACTAAACTATGTACATAATAGTTTTTTGCCTTTTGTTTCATAAATTTTATTTATTTTTTTGCTGATTTTTAAAGTGTTACAGAAACAGGACAGGTGAAATATTATCATGTAAAGCAACCACAAACACATGAAAAGACCTAGGTTTACAATTTATGATTAAAACTCTACTATCTACACAATATACATAGACATAAAATGTAAAAACTTAAATATCTTAGAAACAGTAGCCAATCAGTTGTTTTAATTGTCATATTTGAATTCAGCACATCAAAATACATAATAAATATCACATTTTATCTCTGAAGCAGACGACTTCTCAAAAATTGTAGACCAGTGTTATCAAGCCCCACTAGAGCGCTGGCTCTCCTCAAGTGCCCAAGAGCCACATGCCCAGTGTACAGCAGAGTCCAGAAAGAGTGATTCACCCTGCCCCTGCGGCAACTCACCATTCTAGGGGTCTTGTGGCTCATGTGTGGTTGCCTGGGACAGTTAGTGACAGGTGTGTGAGTACTGGCTGTGTTTTAAAGCACTGAATCAGTGTTGACTATGTTGCAAACAATACTGTTTCTGTAAAATGTTGCTTTTACACTTCACAGAAATGACCTTGGCAGCCCAACCTCCCTCTTTGTTATCGGCAGCAGAATGGCTGTGCAGAATTAGAAAGCATCCAAGAAGAACTAAAGAGGACTTTCTCCTTGTAGTTATGATGCCTTCTGCCGCTGAGAAACAGGAATTGAATGAATGGCAGGACAGCGAAAAGAGGGACTGAAAGGAGAACGTGGCACACCAGAAAGAAACCACGGAATGGCTCTTAAACATTATGGAGCGCCAAGTGGACACGCTCCAGGCGATACTAGCTCTTCAAACCGAGCAGCTCTGCATCCGCCCTCCCCTGCAGCCACTGTCACAAAACTCTTTCCCATGCACCCCCCTCACACTGCCAACACACTGTTATCAACCTCCTGGCTCCACTCTCTACCCATGGCATTCCACTCTTCCCTTCTCACAGTCCAGCAGTGTGGACTCTCACTATCCATTGCACTCAACACCCATCCCTCTGCAGTTTGGCCTGCTGAAGTACAGCACCCGCTGCACTGTACTCCAGAGGAGAAGGTTGGGTATGATCCCTGGACATACATAAATCTGTAGCCATCCTGGGACCCCTCCTCCTCTGGAGACCTTCCCTTCCCCTCTCCCCCACCCTGCTGATGTATTTTTGTTGTTTGACTCTCTCCTTTGGTGGTTGTTTTTTAATAAAAGAATTGTGTTGGCTTGAAAGCAATCTATATTCTATTAAGTGAAAGCAAAAAGAGCCCTGCAAAGCAACATACAATTATGCTAAAGCCCCTTCTTGCATCATGTTTGCCAATCACCTCCTAGCATTACAAGCACTGCAATCCAAAGCATAGCAACAAATATTAGCTGCTTTCAGCCTCAAATTGCTGTCTCAAGGCATTCCTGATCCTTATGGCCCCGCGCTGTGCCCCTCTAATAGCCCTGGTCTCTGGCTGTTCAAACTCAGCCTCCAGGCGCTGAACCTCTTCAGTCCAGCCCTGAGTGAAGCTTTCACCCTTCCCTTCACAAATATTATGGAGCATACAGCACACAGCTATAAGCATAGGAATATTGTCATCAGCCATGTCCAGTTTTCCACAGAGGCATTCCCAGTAGGCTTTTAAATGGCAAATACACACTCAACAGTCATTCTGCACTTGCTCAGCTTGTTGTTGAACTGCTCCTTGCTACTGTCAAGTTGCCCCGTGTACGGCTTCATAAGCCTGGCATTAAGGGATAGGTGAGGTCTCCCAGGAACAAAAGGGGCATTTCAACTTCAACTATGGTGATCTTCTGGACCAGGAAGAAAGTACCTGCTTGCAGCTTCTTGAACAGGTCAGTGTTCTGAAAGGTGTGTGCATCATGCACCTTTCCGGACCAGCCTGCGTTAATATCCGTGAAACATCCACAGTGATCAACAAGCACCTGGAGAACCACTGAATTGGAATGTGCGTGCCATCTACCACCCCTCCGCAGTTAGGGAAGCCCATCTGTGAAAAGCTATTCACAGTGTCATGCAGTTGCCCAGAGTCACGATCTGTCAGAGCAGGATGCGATTAATGGTCCTGCCTGCACACTTCTATCAACACGAGTCCAACTTTCCTACTCCGAACTGGTTAGCGACCGATCGGAAGCAGTCTGGAGTAACCAGCTTCCACAGCACAATCGCCATGCACTTCTCCAACAACAGGGCAACTCTGATTCTTGTGTCCTTGCACCACAGGGCTGGGGCAATCTCATCACACAGTCCCACGAATGTGCCTTTCCTCATGCAAAAAGTCTGCAGCCACTGCTCATCATCCCAGATGTGCATCACGATGTGATCCCACCACTCAGTGCTTGTTTCCCGAACCCAAAAGCGGTGTTCCACTGTGGTCAGCACTTCTGTGAAAGCCACAAGCAATCTCATGTCGTAGCTACTACTCATGGTGAGATCAATGTCACACTCCTCTTGACTTTGTAGTTTAAGGAATAACTCCACTGCCACTCGTGACATGTTGGTCAGAGCGAGCAGCATATTGGTCAACAGTTCAGGATCCATTCCTGCAGACTGAAAGAGGCAGGGCGTGCAGTACACAAACCATTGAAAGATGATGCCAAATGCGGATGGAAGCATAGGGATTGCTGGGATTCAAAGCAATTCATCACAGGGCATTTGGACCTGACCCAGGATGCCCCGTGACCTCCTCCACCTTCCCACAAGTCTTAGCGGCAAAAGAGGTGCTCTGTGGGATAGGTACCCAGAGTGCACCGCTCCAAATAGCACTGCAAGTTCCGCAAGTGTGAACACACTATTACGCAGGCAGCTGTCAGTCTGAACACACAGCAGTAATTTTCCTTCTGTGCTCTCTGAGTGGCGCTGTAACTTTGCCAGTGTATGCGTGCCCTAAGTGAGATGAATCTTAAAATGGTAAGAGAACAGTGGGTCTCTTTCCAGGACAATTCCAATGCCTGTGCTTTTTCTGGGTGATGTGCATGGGAGGGAAATGCCAATTCATTCTGGAGCATACAAAATTTGAAGCGACTCCATCAAATGATAACATGTGAAAATAAACCACTCTCATCTGGAGACAGGATTACATTAATGTGAACTAGGAACCTTTTACATATGCACCTGCAGCATCCACATGGGGGAGTTACAGCACAACTTTGGTGCACACTGCTATTCACGCCCCCGCAGTGCAAACAGGGGAGCAGTGCAGACATGCCCTAAGACAAGTCATCCATGAACAGTGCCCTACTCCTCCCTTGCTCTGTAAGTACAAGAGACCAAGGAGAGCTCAGGAGAAGGGGTACAGTAAAGGGGTAATTAACTTTTTGATTACATATCAGTGAATATGTTAAAATGTTGCAGAGAAGAAAAAAGAAGCAAATGGAATGAAGATGTGTGTCTAGCAAAGCTTAGTCCTTAATAAGAAGAAAATGCAGAGCCAAGTGTCAAGACAGTTAGAATGTACGCTCCTGTTGTATCAGTTCCCAAGGGCAATCATTCACCTCTTTATGGAGAACAATGACCCCGTTTGGTACAACTGTGACCCAGCTTAAAAGGGTAAATGGAAAAAGCACAAAAAAGCCATAAGATTTTTTTTTTACTCCATGCAATCAAAATGTAAAAAATTTAAATTATCTAAAAATATACCTCTTTATTAAAGAATTGATGAAAGTGCAAGGTCAGTTCTATTATCCTTTTAAATTAATAAAAAAAATCCTGATCTTTTAAAATTCAGAAGAATAATGTATATTTAAAGTATTCTATAATTACTGCAAAAGTATTAATTAACAGTTCATGGAAGCATAAGTAGTGAGATGAGGGAATAAGCCATCTACTGACTATAAAAATAAGTTTAAAAAAATCATTTTATGGCATTTTTTCTACCATATGATGTGAGGCAGGTCACAACATTAGTACTTTCCTCTGAAAACCTAATAATTACTAACCTTTTTAATTTTTAAGCTGAATATTGACTTTGTAATAAATTGCTCTAAGTTCAATCGTACAGTCAATTCCAAATATGAAGAGTTTCTCTTTCAGCCATGCTGACCACTAGCACTAATTTACAGACATTTTCTTAGACTTGACTGTAAGAGGAGTCTGAATTACCTTACTGTAAAAGATCTTAGGTAACAGCACAATAATATTTATATTGAAGTGGAGGGTTGTATACACATCTAAAATGATTGAGCCAGCAAAATATTATAGGATATTAAAATAAATTGCATGAAAAAATGTACAACATGATCTTTCTTACACAGCATGACGGGCACAGACAAAAAATAAAATATGGCATGCAGTTACACCAAATACAATCAGCCAGAAAATGTGTTAACTTTTCTCTTTATTGTGATATTGCATGTATACAAAACTTTTGTTATATTTTAAAAAACAAAACAACTTTTCTAATGAGATTTGACTATTGCTGATTTTGGCCTATCCAATTAGATCCTTCATCACCCATGTAGACTATTTCTTTGATTATGCTATGTTGAATGATATACTGTCCTATTTACCATAAAAGTAGACAACATTCTTTATATTTTGCATGTTTAAAAAAAAATACAATGAAGCTCTTAAAGAAACATAACAGAGCAAAAGTTTTAAAAAAATTGATTTTTAGTAAAACATTTATATGAGAATACTAAAGACTCAGTGCCAGGTCCTGGGCTCTATCTAAGGTGCACAGTTCAGGATAGCAGGGGAATAATGGTTATTTGCTTTAAGCCACTTGGTACCTCTCCTTCCCCCTGATCATGGGGTTTCAGAGTTGTTCTTCTGTACACTGGCCCTGGGGTGCAGAGATGCCCTGCTATACCGACTTTCCTCAGTACAAATAAGTTGTATTATTTTTACTGGTCCCTTGGAGACTGAAAGGCACAGCCTTCAGGCTCCTGTAGCCCACAAGATTTGGGGTAAAGGATATTAAAATAAACCAAATCTGACATTAAATTCCAATGCCAAAGAGCAGAATTTTAGGTTCTTACCTATATATCTGACATATGTTTATAAAGCCATATATAGTTATATAAACAAATTATGCTTGTTCATCACCAGCATAAAAATATACCATCAGCTAACTTAGGTAACAACTAAATAGCTTTGTTGGCTGATAGTTACTTCTTCAGTAAATTGTCAGGAAGCATTTAGCTGACTGTCTTCATCAGAAAGCAGCACAAGACGCAAGATAGCATATTCATGTAAGTGAAGGAGCTAACGGAAGCACTGCTGCATGTGTGCATAGAGACATTTTGCTTTCTGTATCCCAGATGATGAAATTATTGGCTTAGCCTTCTTTGGTACATATTAAGTGTTACTGGGGGGACTCCACAGATCTGAAGAGAGGATGTCCTTTGGTGAAATGGAAAATGTAAGTTAATTTAAAAAAAAACACACAGGAGAAAAGGAAGATAGCTATTAAAAAAATTAAGGGTAATTTCCACATGTGCCCAGTAGGTGAGGACCTCTGTTTGCACAACACTGTGGACAGGGTTAATTTCAGGGAGCATCTCTCACTCCTTTTCCTGGATTTGGTGAGAATTTCCTCCCCATAGCAACCTGTCTCTGTTGGCTAGTAGATTGAGAGCAACAGTTTCTGTTTCAACCTACTTTAATTACTGACTGGTGGACTCCTAGCATACTGGCTATTCATGAGAGTGATGATGAAATTTTGAATGACTATAATTCAATTGGATTCCAAATGGCAACAGTGGCATCATGAGGAAATCCATAAGCAAAAAGCCTGGACCACAGAAACCCCACCACACAGCATGTCAAAATTAGAAAGTGCATAGGAGATGAACGAGCCCTCTGATTTAGATGGAATGATAGTTATGAAATCACCGGTCCCCATGTACCTAAATCAGTCTCTGAGCTATGGCTTTGATATTTTAAGTTTCCTATAAAACTCAAAAAATAGCGGAAAAGAAAAGCTCTTTTTCTGTCTCCAAAACTATATTATTCCTGCCTTTTATTCTACCTCTTTTCTACTTGACTGAATCCCTGGGATGCCATTCCCTAAAGATGATCAGAAATGGCAACTCGGAACACTGCTGAATGGAACTTACATAGGACGAATCAAGTCCTACCTGCACGCAGAAGCCATGGATCTAGTATGCTTCCACTGCACAGGGGACAAGTTGCTGGGGCAGATGGATTCTAGCCTCTGCCAATTAAGAGAAAGTCTGGAGGGCAATATGAAGGCAGGCTGGGAAGGGGCAGCAGATCTGTATTAGGGGACACAGAGATACAGTGGCTGCTCCAGCCCTGAGTGGATCTCAAACAGTAAGTAGAATTCCTTCCCATCAGACCGTCTCAGTTAATAGACCACATACTTGGGTTGTGTTCTAAAGGTCTTATTTGGCCATCGAAAAGCACACACACACATACACACACACACACCTTTGCATGGAAATCTGTTTTCCAAAACTGATTTTTGTGGCATAAGACTGTGGAAGGGATGCCTATTTTCCTCCAAAAAAGAAGGATTTAAGCTTCATAGATTAGGCATTTTTTGCAAACAATCTTACAAGAAATGGAATCAATCATGCCAATGTTAAATGCAAGTCTTGGCTGGAGTACCCAGTTTAAAAAAAGAATCAACACATGAATTTATTCAGTATTTGAATTTCAAACCAGATAAAGTATACCAAACTCAGGGTATGACTTGTGGGAAGCACAAGGGAAAGAATTCTACAGAACTGCAAAAACTGGCAATGAGCCAAGGGTAGATAACACAACGTGCAATTCCCAATTTATCAGCATCCCTTTGTAATGTCGATTTCCACCATGCCTTGCCCGTAAGTACTGCAGAATGCATGCCATACCTTTTTAAAACAGGATTTTTTGACATACAAAATTTCTGACTTTTCTTTTAGCAATATTTTTAACATATTTGAATAAATCCTGCACACCCAGCAGATTCAGAACTTCCATGGATTTCAATGAAAACTATATAAGAAACCTTATAAGATTAGTCCCATTAATTCTAGCGTCACCATTTTAAAATTGTACTTATGAAATTAAAGCAATATTGCTGGAATTGAATACTGTCCAGCCAAAAAGTATTAGAATCCAGTTTGGTCACAACCAGGTTTAAACTGTTAGGTAAACAGGATCTTAAATGAGGACTACTACTAGTTATTCCTCTATCACACAGGAATATTGCAATGATTAGTTAACATTTTGTAATGTGCACTAGAAATGGAATGTGCTTTATAAGAGCCAATTCGGCAGAGAGTTAAGCACATGCTCAAGTTTTTATGTATGACCACTTCCATTGACTTCTATGAGAGTACTCACAGACAGTAAAGCAAATGCACATGTGGAAATGTGCATAACAGAGGGGTCAGTGCTAAATATTATAACTAATCCCCACTGCAGGGTGTTGCTGTAAGTGTTATGGGACACCAGTCCCCGCTACATATCTGGTGCATTCTTGGTATGCCACAAGCTCAAAGACAAATCTTGTAGGTGTTCCAATCACTAGGCACTACAGGCTTCAGCCATGAGAGGGTTCCTATAAACACTCACATGTTCTGAGGAACAGAAATTCTTTACTAAGATTGCCAGAAACTAAAAGGTGTAAATACCCTAGGCATAATTACTTTAACAGTTCCAAGAAAAGATTAACTCAAAAGTACAGTACAAGTAGGCTCATTAAGAGAAATCATGTTCACTGGGGTCCCATCCTCTCCCATTCATTTGTTTACACAGCTGTTAAAGATATCTGAGGGGGAACCCTGAGCTCAGGGCCCCAATACAATTGTCCTCCCCCCACCAGCCCTGAGTACAAGGGTACAAAGAAAAAATTCACACTGGGGTCCCCTCAGAACAATCCTCCTGATGCACACATGTAATTGTCCTTACATCTCCTGCTTGCATGCACTGCCCTGTACCCTCCTGCAGCTATTGCTGGCCTCCCACAAGCAACAGGTTGCCTCCTTGCCCAGCACTAGCTTGTTACCTAGCCTTCCCTCCGCAGACGGCTCCAAGACTGCTGTCTGTGGCCTGCTGCTTCTGATCACATGAAGCTTCTAGCTCTCTCTGTGGCACATGGTGCTCTCTGACTGAGGATATTATTCTCTTCTCCTGTGCACTAGAGAATATGAAGCCTTCTGGTGGCTGAATGTTGACCTGGGTAACACAACTAGAGACCTTCCCCTCCAGCTCAGCTGGTTTTCAAGTAGGGATTTTTTGTTTGTCTTTAGATTTACCTGAAGAAAAGTGTTTCTGATGACAAACAACTAACAAGAACTGTGGTATATATCTGTTTTTTGCTGTTTCCATTTACATTTAAGAGAAATACAATACAGGAAAGGTTTGGACTATTAGTCAATACAGCACAAAATAAATAAAAATCCTAGGAAATAACAAAAAATTAAAACAATTTAGGTTTGAGATTAATAAAGAAAAATGCTTCAAAACAATGTAATGCGTTTCTTTAAACTAAAGATTCTATTTAGGCTTAAAAATACAAGTTGTGAACCAAACAGTGTATAAGATCACGGAAAACATTATTGCATTAATCACCACAGTTCAGTGATTTCCCAGACCAAAATATCAAAGCAAAATAGCTGTCAAAACGCGTAAATTAAATCAATTTCAAATTGAACAGAAAATTATTTCCTATTTTCCAAAGGCACTGATTTAGAGTGGTCTTAAACCACTGGAAAAGAATTCCCCAATTTTCAAAAATTCTGAAGCCTAATTACAAGTAATTATAGCTTTTCATTTTCAACATGATGAAATAATTTGATTCTTTTTACAAGAGGTCTGGTTTAGCTCAAAATAGACAAGTGCTTCTGCAATGAGTTAGTACACAAAGACAATAAAGATCATTCTCAAAAGAAAATCAGGAATACATATTGGCCATAAATCATAAATGCAGCATTCAGGCAAAAATAGTTCGTGTGTTCTACAAATGCCATTCATTTCCACAGTACATGAGTGAGATAAAGTAAACAGAGCACTGACAGTCTTGGCTTTCAAACAAAAACTGTGTAAGATTAAAAGAAGAAAAAAGAAAATGCACCACATAATCATTGCAGTAACATTTGGTTTTAAAATTTGCTATGGAGAGAACTAGAGCAGGTGGAACACAAACTTTTCTTGTACAGTACTTTGATTATAGAAGGAAACCAAAGAAGAACCATCCAGCACTAAATTATAACTAAATATTATTTGAAGGGTCTTGTTCCCATATTTTGTTGCTGTTTTTTTCCAGAATAATCATATTCTCTTATTATATAAGAAAATAAACTATATTCACTAAATTATGCTTTATGTGCTAACCTTTCATGACAAAATTTCAAGCTCAGCAAACTCAAAGATGAGCCATCTCAGCCTAGTTCCTCATCAAAAAGTTCAATAAGTTTTACAAACCTTGTTAGTGAACAAAGGTCGCTTCACATGAAAATGGGCCTAAATTTACTGTTCAGTTTCAGTTGAGCAATGCCCAGATTGGCCTGAATCTGGAACCAAATTTGGGTTACACCGAGGACCACTTAGTAAATAACTAATTAGGCAATCTACAGTATTTTACCTTTTGCTATCTTCTGTGGGTTGCATGTTTGCCTGCAATCTCTTCTCTTATGTTTTTGAAGGGCTGTCCTGTATTTCCTTGTATCTTTGGATCAGGAGAAACAGCAGGCCTGCTCCATCAGTAAACTATAGAAATGATCTACATAGGATTGGACAGCCTGCTTGTCTGTTCAGATTTGGCAAGAATAGGACTCTGAGATTTGCAGCCAGTTTTTCTCTGTCTGCCTTCAACTGCTCTGTACCATAATCTGGAGCTGATATGTTCCAGAATTCACAGCACAGCAAGAAAATCCCCATTTGCCTCTCTTTGAAAAGGATTTCTCTCTGGTGGGATGGAGGAAGTGAAAAGCAGGCTTCAATCTGCCTGATATTGTGCTCCAAAACCAGATTTTGGCCAACAAACTTCCCCCAAAGATCTTGAAGTGAGATCAGTTAGCTGCCCCCAACACGATGGAGGGGAAGGAGTCTATGAGTACCTCTTCTCTCATCTCACTTCAGCAAATAGCAAAAGAGAACAAAAAGGTGACCAGACATGTTAATATAAGGGAGGATTTAAAGTGAGGAGAAAGAGTTTGGGAGTAAAATTCTTCATTTAAAACTAACCTTAGCCATACCCAGCAGAGCACGAAAGAATCTTATAATGAACATGTCTGGTGTATAGAAGTTCTTTAGCCAGTATATATCCGATTCAGAAGTACATTACACAGAGAGAGTAAGGTAGCACACCTGAGGTGTATGGGTAAATACATGCCTCAACCTATGGCATCGCCCTGTACCCGTGTCAGTATGCAGTGGGGATTGGAGCAAGGGCCACATACCAGGTCTTGAATTTCAATAGTCTTCCACCTCCATTCCTACAATACAATGAACCCTTTTCTACCTGACCTTTACCCAATTTGTAAAAGGTTCCTGGCCCTCCCCGCATTTTCACCCATAGCAGCAGACTGTGCTGACCACATCAGAACAATTTTCTGTTGCACTTTTTAAAAATTAGTACATATGAACATGGACCCTGCTCTGAGAGGAGAGTGGAAATTATGCAAAACTCAGAAATATGAACTTGCTATCACAAGCTTTTTCAGGTTCATTCAAACCCAAAATTCAAAGAGAAACCCAATGAACTTCTGTAAACAAAAATCAGGTAAAGGTTTGTATGACTCCTACAACCTATAACTAAGTTTCAGAGTTAGTACATTTAAGAACCGACCCTTAAAAAGCACTTTTTCCAATGTCTGCAGACCCTAATCCTCTACGAAGAAAGTATTAGCTAATCAGCTGTCTGAAAAATCTTATCATCACACACACACACACACACACACACAAAACCTTTGAAATTGCAAACAAAAACTGTGAAAACTAGTTGCATGTTCAATCTCACAATGGGCTTTCAATGTTGCCTTTCCCCTCTGCTTTATTTGTACACAGGCTGGTTAGATCGTAAGACCTTCAGGACAGATAACTTTCATATACGTTTGCAAAGTACCTAGCACACTGTTGGCAGCATACAAATATAACAGTAGTAGTAGTAATAATAAAAAACTTGTAATATCTTTGTGACACTAAAATTGGCAATATTATATAGGTTTCATTATTTTCCTTTGCAAAGTGTATTTCTCTGTTGACTCCCATTGTCACTGTTTTTGACAATGTATTTTTTATTATAACAAATCTAAATCTGAAACTATTTTGCAATGATTTGAAGCACCTGTTTATTATATCTCAGAAAGCACATTAAAAGCTTAAGCAGCGATATAGTCAACAGTCAAACTAAGGTTCAGGAACACACCTAGGTTCCACTGGTACCCTTCTGAACCTGAATGCATCACACAGATCTTCAAAGCCTCTTCTCTCACTCATTCCACAAAAAGAAATAAGTGTCAACTGCAGGAAAAGTGATTGCTTAATCATTAGCAATGAAGCAGAAAAATGATAATCTGTATAGGACAGCCAAAAGAATGGGTTAGTTTGATCAATTGGAAACCATTCGAGATTTTAAGTGTTATTCCAGTGTTTGGAAAAAGAGACTAACATGACAAACTGCAGAGATATGATATGCAGGACGTATATTGATATAATGAATAATAATAAAGTACATTTTTATAGTTTCTTTCATTCCAAAATATCCCAAACGACAAGCCAAATTCTCCATTTGGAAAAGCAAGCTACTGGGAATTATGCATGTGTATCAGAGGACAGAACTGGCTCCATATTATACAAAGTTGACTGAGTTTGAGAGTAACAACAGCAGGAATATATTTGCCTGAGGGTTAAAATAGTTCTGAGATTGTACTAGTGAATACTGCCTGCAGCCTGTGGCTTTGGGCAATACTGAACAATTATAAAGAAGCATTTTAACCCAAAGGCAATTTTGCTAGCATATCCTTTGAATTACCAGATAGTAATTGTTTTATTAACATTTTGATTTTTCACTAGCAGTTGATGCTGAAGCAGCTCTGCAACCATATACCATCTTCTCCAGCATCTCACAATCCAAAACTACTGGGTTCATCTGGCTGGAGTTGCAGGTACTAGCATTTCACAGGAGGCACTCAGGCTTACATTTTCAAAAACAATAGTGATTTTTGAAAACCCAAACTGGTTAGAGGAATCTGATTTTTCAAAAGTGCTAAGTACCCACTCAATCAAGTCCCACTGAGATGTCACAAGCTGGGCACCCCAAGTGAACTAACTATTGAAAATAGAGGCCTCAGTACTTTGCAGGGTCAGGTTCTTGGGAGTGGGAAAGACAGTATGACCCTTTTGCAGTCCAGAAAATAATTGGATGCTCTAACCTTATGGTTCTCTGTAACATCTCCTAATGACAAGAGGCCACCCACTGAAGATCCCTCGGGCCCAAAGCTCATCTGATACAGCAGACAGTCAGATGAAGACCATATAGTTGTCTCCCTTAATCTTCCCAATTGCCTTATTTAACTACATCACTTCAGGAAATACTTAGAACACAAAAAAAGAAAAAAGGCAACAATATCAAAATTACTTGAATAAAGTTAAGTATAGGACAGGTTAGGTGATAATTCTGAGGTAGTCTTATTTATTCATCTTGAGCAAAACTAGCAAATGTTTAATGGTAATCACTGCATGCATATATGGATTCAGGAATACACTATAATTTTACCCACTACTGAAATGCAGCCACCTCTGAGATGGATCATATCATGGTTGTTTAAGAGCTCACCACACCATTACACAAAAGCGTTAGGGATGAGATTTAAGAAAATCACTATGAACTTGAGCTTCATGGTTAGATAGGCTGAACATAATTATAGCACAGTTCTCATTGTGAGGAACTGTCATGATTTCTCATTGGAAGGGAGAAGGGGGAAAGGGCAGCACCCAACCTGATTTGGTCAGCATTATGGGAATGATGTCAGCACAAAAGGTGATAAATATTTCACCTTTTCTAATTGAGATTTGCTGTATTTTGCTAAGTGAAGTCTTGGATGTGTCTAAGGGGCATCCGACTACATGTGAGATGAAACCTTGCTACATAGCAGGTGAAGACAAGTGGGAAGGTTTTTGGCCCATTAATTGAGGATTGTTGATATCTCCATTCAGGAAGATGTGAGAACAGTTGCAGTTAGCAGGTGACTGGGGGAAACTCTACTTATAAAACCATCTGTTTTAACAAACACTGCTATCCAGGCACTATGTGCTGTTAAAACAACATCAATCACATCTTGATTCTACAGTTATCCTCAAGTTATACTAGAATAGTTGTATATGTGGAACAAGTACACAGAAGGTATTGTTTTACATGGCTAATTATCTTACTTGAGCAGTGAACATAATAAATTGTCCATTCTGATACTGTTAAAAATATCAGCAGTTATAATATCATTGATCTTGATATTTTGCGGACTTGCCTATGGGATACTGCAGGCAAAAATGAGACCACCTGCAATGGTATACTCATTTCAGATATCTCAAAAGAAGGTATTCTTTTGCCCCAAAGTCTCCTGGCACATAGGATACCACAGGGTTTTATATTATCGCCTCTCCTATTCAAATATGCATGTACAGCTGCTATGCAGTTAATTATGTGTTCTGAGTCACCAATATGTGGATGACACTGTGATCTAAGTGTCCCTTCATTAATTCCAGATACTGCAATCTCTCTGTTTCTCCTACCTCTAACAGAGGTAGAAGAGCTCACAGGAGAAATCAATTTGGAAATCCAAAATCAATTTGGATAAGGGATTAAAATAGAAGCAATGCTGGTAGGTATGGACAAACATCTAGAGCATGAGTTCTGAGCCTGGGGATTACAACGATTTAGGTAGCTATGAACAAACAGGTCTCGGAGAGTTGTTTATAGTTAGATAGCAGGGAGGTCATGAAACTTTTTTCTGTTTAATATGGGGTCATCTAATGGGAAAGATGGAGAACCATTAATCTGGAAAAATGAGCTGGGGTTCTTGTGACTATACTTCTGGGACACATGTCTAACCTCACAACACAATTCACTGTGCATGGGCTGTCTGCAAAGTCCACAAGGAACTCCATGACTTCCCCCTGTTTGACATTCATGGGCCTCAATCCAAGTGTAGCAGTCTGTCCATGTGAAACATGTTGCAGGTACAGAGCCATAAAGTGCTAGATCCATTATTGCTCTTGGATCTCCAGATGGCCTTTGTTTGCATGTACAGTTGGTCCGAGATGTGATGGAATACACTCCTGTATTCACACTTAACACTCTTTTGTAATAAACTTTGTATAAGATATGCCTTGCATGGTATCTTTTGAAAACTCAATTTACTGGTAGTATTGTCCTGATAAAAATGTGTGGAAACATTATATATGTCGTTATAAGATTTTCCTGTATGATGTTCTTAACCTGTTTCAAACACCACACCCCAGCCCAAGCAGAAGTCAGAAAACAGGTCTGTCCCAAACAAAGGAATACATGCTTGCCTTAATTTTTGTTTAAGCAGTTAACAGAGTCAAACAGGAAGGGGAAACAAAGGAAATTCAAAAAGTTGGGGTAAAAAAACAGCAAGGAACATCCTTCCACAGAGACTGTGTCTCCTGGTTCTCAGCTGGAAATGTTTTTCAAGAGAGGGACTGAAACTATAAAAAGGAGGGACAAACACCTCAACGCACCCTTCTCTCTCTCCCTGCCCATCTGTCATAAACAGATAGCTAAGGGTTACTGTCTCTTTCACCTGGAAAGGAGTAACCTGAAACACCTGACCAGAGGACCAATCAGGAAATAAGACTGTTTCAAATCTGGGTGGAGGGAAGTTTTGGGGTGTGAGTTCCTTGTTCTTTGTCTTGTGTCTGTGCCCTCTCAGCTATGAGAGTGATTTTTCTATCTCCAGCTTTCTAATCTACTGTTTCCAAGTTGTAAGTACAAAGATAGTAAGACAATAAGGTTTATATTGTTTTCTTTTGTATTTACATGTGTGTAGTTGCTGGAATGTGTTAAATTGTATTCTTTTTGGATAAGGCTGTTTATTCATTTTTTTCTTTTAAGCAAATGACCCTGTATTTGTCACCTTAATACAGAGAGACCATTTTTATGTCCTTTTCTTTCTTTTTATATAAAGCTTTCTTTTTAAGACCTGTTGGAGTTTTTCTTTAGTGGGGACTCCAGGGAATTGAGTCTGCAGCTCACCAGGGAATTGGTGGGAGGAAGAAGTCAGGGGGAAAATCTCTTTGTGTTAGATTTACTAAGCCTGACTTTGCATACCCTCTGGGTGAGGGGGAAAGGGAGATTAGCTCTCTCAGTACTTCTGTTTTCCAGGACTGGAAACAGGGAGGGTGGAATCCCTCTGTTTAGATTCACGGAGCTTGCTTCTGTATATCTCTCCAGGAACCCAGGGAGGAAACACCTGGAGGGGAAAGGGAAATAGTTTATTCCCCTTTGTTGTGAGACTCAAGGAATCTGAGTCTTGGGGTCCCCCAGGGAAGGTTTTGGGGAGACCACAGTGAGCTAGGCACTGTATAATCCCTGGCTGGTGGCAGCTTTACCAGGTCCAAGCTGGTAACTAAGCTTGGAGGTTTTCATGTTAACACTCATATTTTGGACGCTAAGGTCCCGATCTGGGAAAAATGTTATGACACCATGTCATTCTCCACACCTGAAAAAAGGAAACAGCCATTGGACTCTGGAGGAGGAGTCCTGACCTGAAAGTTTGGTCAAGAATTTGCTGGAGCATGTGATGAGAAAGTTTTCTTCGCAGCTAAAATAGTTTCTTAAGTACATACTAGTAAGTGTTTTATCTTTCTTTTTCTTGTAACATTTCTAACTTTTATGCCTCATTACTTGTCAATAAACTTGTTTTACTGTTTTATCTAATCCAGTGTGTTTAAATTAACGTGTCTGGATAACTCTAAGGTAATAAACAGGCATATTATTCCCTTTAAGGAATAACAGACTTAAAATATTTGTACTGTCCAGGAGAGATCTGGACAGTACAGGACATATATTTCTGGGGGAAACTCTGGGAGTGGGGGGTGTTGGAATCACCCTGCAATATAAACAAAGCTGGTGAAAGGCATGGAGTAACTGTCAGGCTGCAGTTACACACAGATACTCAGGGTGTGACTTGCATGCTGGTAGGCTGTTTGTGAGTTGTCCAGGTGGGAGCTATTACAGCAAAGCATTATAAGACATCCAAGGTTGCAGGGCATGGGTGACACAGCCCCGCACGAGTCTGGATAATGCCCTGGGATGTCACACAAGGGCTATAATCATTGCTCTCTGATGTAACCGAGAGATTTATGACATTGTAATCTCAAGGTTTACTGCATGTAAGAGATGTAGTATGCATCTGGTCTTCTCTTAATTGGTGCAAGCAATTAAAATGTATGGGCTGGTCAAAAAGGCCCTGAAGGCAACAGTAAAGAGAGCATATGTTCTCCCTTCTCAAAACACAAGCAGAAAAGAACATTCAGTGAAATGTAAAGGTGATAAATTCAAAAACAATAGAACGAAATAAATTTTCACACGAGACTATGAATTAGGAGGTTTCTTGCACTTTGTTCAAATGCATCTCGAGTTGGCTATTGTCAGAGACAAGATATTGGAGTAGATGGACCAGGGGGTTAATATAGTATGGCAATTCCTATGTAACTGCCCTACAAACCTTCAGTGTTACTCACTGGCTTCCCTGGCTGCAATTCAAAGGCATTAATTACAATGGAGAATGGCCCTAAATGGTTTGGGAACCAATTACCTGAGAGGGCACCTCTGACCCCTATGTCCCATCATGGTAGTTGAAAATATCAAAACTGTGTTGGCTGTTGATTTCCTTGGGCTGTGACAAGTATCAAGGTATTTTCAATGGAAGTACAACACCACTGAAACTTGACCCCTCTTGTGGTCTGTCAGAGCCCTATGTGACCAGTTTCCTGGCACATATCTATCTTGTTTTGTCGAGTGTGTGACTATTATAGCAGTGGGCATGTGGATTCTTTATGGCATTTTGTTTTGGAGCGCCATTTTATTAATTTTACATTTGTTTCCACTGTGTATATTTCTGGCAATAGCTGCTGTTTAAAAATTCTTAAACTATATAAATAATTGTCTAAATTGGAATCTGGCCAGGACACTGGGTCAACTCTTATGAAAGCGACATAGGATTTTAAATTAATTATCACAAGTGGTCACGGTCTCAGTTGTATGTCTCAACGGAAAGCCAGCACCACTAAGCACACTGTGCCTCAGAACACCATGCTAAGGGTATGTATACACAGCAAAAACAAATACCTGCAGCAGCAACTCAGAGCTTGCATCAGCAGGCTCATGCTACAGAGCTAAAAATAGCAGTGTAGAGGTTCAGGCTCAGGCTGGAGCCCAGGCTCGGAAATGCAGCGAGGCAAAAGGCTCCTGGACCCCAGGCTCCTGCCCGAGCTTGAATGTCTATACTGCTATTTCTAGCCCTTCAGTGCATGCCCCATTAGCCTGAGTCAGTTAACGTGGGCCCTCAGACTCACTGCCATGGTTTGTGGGGGCGGGTGCTTTTAGACGTATCTCAAGAAGGCAGAGTGCAACCTATCCAATCATCTATCTGGCACCACTCAAATTGCTCTTGAAATTCACACATTTAAATTCTAATCAGGTGTGACAGTATCTAGATTATGAGATCTCACCACACCAGAACCCAAGGAATGAGTTACTGGATTTTTTTTCTTCACTTGTATTATTTATTCTTTAATATAACAAAATACTATAGTCAATAAATACTTGATAGGCTTTACTATAATAAAGTAAAATATATATACGTTCAACAATTACTATGAGAAAATCCTAAGAAATATAAAGAGAAAATACAGGCTAGGATTTTAAGGGAATTAGGTGCCATACTCCCATTGATGATCAATGGGATTTAGGCACCAGACTCCATTAGGCTCCTTTGAAAATGCCATAATGACTGTTTCGCAGAAAGAAAGGCAGGGGATTGGAAAGGTGTATATATATATATATATATATATATATATATATATATATATATATATGTGTGTGTGTGTGTGTATTTCACTAGATCCAACACACAATCAAACTCCAGCTTTTGTTAATAAAAATAAAATGTTCTTAATCCACAGAGCCATAAGGATGAAACACAACTGGATTTAGAATTAAGATGACAGCTAGTGGAGTTGAGAAAATTCTTTTCCCATCTCTTTTCTCTCTCTTCCCCTACAAGCACCCCTGCCCTATCTTCATTCCTTCTCCCTCACAATAACCTCTTCCTCTCTGCTCTTCTAAAAGTCTTGGAAGATGCCATACCCCAACAAAGTAGGTAGCAAGCCTACATCCCCATTTATCTTATCAGCCCCACAAGGTAGGTCTAGTGTGCAGCCACTTTTAACCTGAGACCTACCCGTGCAGCCTCTCTGAACTGCTAGTTCACTGCAGGTTGCAAGCAGGAGATGGAACTCAGGATCAGAGGAAGTAAAGCAAACTGGAAGGAGGGGATGTTTGTCTGGCAGGAAAATTATGGCCCAGGGCATGACTGGCTTCAACATGAGTTCCAGCTTGGCCCTTCTTCCCAGTCACAGACTGTTTCTCTGACACAGTACCCCATATCTAGATCCCAGATAACATAGGTCTCTGGAGAGTTCATGTATAAAAAATAGGAAAGTCTGGTTACTTCAGGTCTTAAGGTTTAAAGAACATATGATGCAAAAAATATATATATTCCCAAATATAGCAGCAGATATTTCAACTCCTGGGAGATATTGAGCACAACTGTAAAATAAGAAATACTATTTAAAAAATAAAAATAAAAAAAACACTAATAGTTCCCATAAAATGTTGGTCATAGGATTTGACTTCCTATGCAAATATTTGAAGACATATATATTGTAAGTAACATTTCAGGCTATGCATGAGATTATTAAATATTAAGTAAATAACTATGAATCATACGTATCAAGGTGATTGCAGAGTACAGAAGTATTTAAATTAAGATCAAAATAAGAAACAGAAAAACATCCCTCAGTATTTTGTTTTTCCTGAGTGTGGTTGTAATAAATATCCAGTAGCTTTCCAAGGTCTTAGAATAGATTGGATCAGTTTCTTTATGTTTCCTTTTGTTGTCCTGCAGCAAAAAAATACAACATTTTCAGATATGACCCACAATTTTGCAGGGAAGAGAGAAACACTGCCTACCCACCCTCGTCCTTGAGAGCTTTTTCAATAAGCAGAAAGGCAAACCTGTTGGCTTGCAACCTGATGGCTTGCACTGAAAAGCTCAAGTCAAGGAAAACAAGAATTTTATTGCCTTAAAAATCCCTCATTTTCCCCCGGCACTGAGAACTCACATAGTGCCCAACAGATCAGATATATAATGAACATAGATCCCATACTGCAGCTCCCACAGGGAATCCACTGCAGGATCAGGACTATTGAGTGAAAGAGGAGAAGATGTTGCATTGTAGCCTTGGACCAAGTCCAGAATTTGGGACTTAGATTTTATCTCAACAATCCCCACACACTTCCTTCACTCAGGCTATCTGCAGGTGAACTGAATTTCAACCATAGTGGTCATATTATAATGAAATTACCTTCACACTCATACCAGTAAAAGTATTTTTCTTATTACCTCATTACACTTTTCCCAAATAAGATATTAGCATGACATTTTTATTCATTCTAAAAACACTAACAGCAATAATTCTTTATGAAGTGATCATATTATGCAGGAACATATGTATTTTCAGGGTGGGTTAAAGGCACTTGGCTTTTGACTTTCTACCTCAATGTGACACCCAACATTCACAGATGTGCTAGTAAAGTATAAATAACATTCGGTACTTTTGTTACTTGCCTAGTTATTTAAGTGCTATTAATTTCATTAAATAAAGCTAACTTTTTTCAGAAATGACAATGCAGTCTAGAGGTAGGCCCCAGAATAAACAGATAAAGCAGTCATATTTTGCAGGTAGATCACAGAGAAAATTGCTTATTTCATGATGTGTCAGATTAAAAGGAATAGCGCTGAGTACTTTAGAGGACATGCTTTTAATGGACTGTGCAAATTATTTATACATCTTGAAAAAAGGTTACTTATTTAATGAAGGTAGCACCATCCAGTAAATAGCAGCACTGGATTGGAAGTCAGGAGATGTGGGTTCTATTTCCATCTTTGCCACTGACCTGTAGTGTCACCCTGGGCTAGTTACTTCGCCTATTTTCCCCATATATACAATGGAGATAATGATATCCACCTTTCTTTGTAAATTGGAATTGACAGATGGCAAATATTATATATGCGCTCATTATAATCAGGTATAAGTAACCATGTCCTTGGATCCATGTTTCTTAGACTGCTAAGAAATTAAATGCTGATGAAATAGAAATTCCAAGGTAAGTTCTGCAGTTCGATTCATCTGCTGTCTCCTAAACATTTATGCAATGAACAAAATCTTCACTCCATTTCAGCAGTTCTGCCACATTTAGAAAGATCCCACGTGATCAAGATGGCTAGTCTATGAATCCAAGGAGGAAGTTCCCCTTCTCAGAGAGCTGTAGTTAACAGTAAGTAAATCCAGATTTTTGCATCATTTAAATATCATTCAGGTATTCAGAAATGCCCTGCTCCTTGGAGAATGAAAAAGACAGTGTCACAAGAAAGAGCTAAGTATCTGAGAAGAGAGCCTGTAAAACCTACTCAAACAAAATGGACATTTACTTTAGCATCAGAACATAAATAAGTAGCAATGCTTTCATAAATGATGTAGGTTCAGGGAGCCCCAGGAAGCGGCACAGCAGCTCTATGTAACACAAGCTTTGAGATCTTCAGAGAGAAGCTTGTCCGCATGTTCTTAGCACAGAGAAATGCAACTCACAATACATTCTGACAGCCTCAATTTAGACATGCTCACCTTTACAGTTGGGACCATAAGCTACAAATAACTGTCACAATTTATTGAAGAGCTTGTTTCTCGCTAAATAACTAAGAAGTCTTTTCATCTCCAGCTTGTACAAAGGGCCTCCTCCCAGGAGTAAAAGGTATGCAAAAGAAAAGAAGAACAATGGCTTGCCTAAAAAAATGGAGCTTCCATACTACTTTTATGCAAATGAAGTCCCACCTTACAAAGGAAAGCCTAACTGAGACAGCTTGTCGCTCACTAACAATATGGGCCCACATACTGTCACTACAATGAAGGAAACTATTTTAAAAGGAAGATTATGTAGTCAGTCTTATAAAAATTTAAAATAGGTATTAAGGAGGAGGTGTATGACCAGACTGATAATTCAAAAAGCAGCAGAGAATTTACTGAAGCATTAAAGGTAAAATATACTAAAGAAAACAAGTTAGCTTTTGTTCTTTGCTGATTGTCTCCACTATTGCAATCTCCAATGTGTTCAAATATCAGAAACATTAATAATAAACATTATTAATACTAATGACTAATAGCTACTAAATAAACAAGGTGTTTTAAAAAGCAAAAGGAAGTCAGACATTCCTGGGTAACAGGAAATGTTAGACACTTTTTTTTTATTTTTTTTTTTTTAGCAAGAAAGAAATAGAAATGGGCCCAGGGAATGTGCCTGACATACTGTTCTTTACACTGTATAAGCCATATATTCCCCAACTCGTAGCAATAACATGTGCCACAGATAAAGAACTACATAAGTCTACTACAAAAAAGAATGCATAAGCTAACACATAACACACCATTAAGTCAAGAGAAAGGAATGTTTGTATTAATTGAAAAGGGGCAAAACAATACACTTCTTAATACATATATAATAATAAAAATTAAATTAAAAATGCACTAGTTACCATGTATATGTTAAATAGCTTAATGGTAGTTACATGCAGTTTTATTATTTCAAGCCGTTATAACCCAATGTAAGCAAGTTATACAATGAGAAATGCCACCTCAATATTACAGCAATGGTCACATTAAGCAGAGGATTACTAGCACTACTGTAAGGGATTGACTTAAGTGGTCCACAACCTGTCTGCATGCATCTCCTACCCCACCAAAGTATCGTGGCCCAGATTTATGGCAAACCTACCTACCACACTTGGACTAACTCCTACCATTCAAGTATTAGGGGAGAAAGTAAAGGCAGGATCATTCCAAGACCACATTCTTCCACACGGATTAACCAGCAGAAGAGGAAATGCAGGAAGAGGGTTATTACTGATATGACTATGTGTTTCTAATATATGGATCCTTCAATGACCAGAAACATTTAGCAAATACACAAATTGTTTACTGTAACTGAAGTAGCAACAGTGATTCAAATGTATTAACTCAAGGGTTAATCAGAAGTAATTCAGTCCTGCAATTAACTTGCAAGATATGAGACAGACTTTTGGTAAGTATACGTATCAAAAATACAACTAGGTGCAAATACAGTTTAGTTAACATAGTTGTATTATGGATTATATTCAAAAAAAAATCAAGGAAGAAAACCAAAAGCTGTGGAAGGGGAAGATACATAACAATGTACATTTGTGCACATTTTAACATCTGGGGATATGTGACTTTATATATACCTATGCCAAGCTTTTCTGAGCCCTTTGCAGCCTAAAAATAAGCTTATGTTCATCATTTGCAGATGGTCCTTGTACTATTAGAAGTCCACTAAAATGGTTACATTCTGTCATAGCAAGGTGTACTTTTTTCTGAATAACAAGTTACACAGAACATCAGTAGCTTGCTATCTGAACACTTGGGTGCCTAATACAATAGCTCCTGGTCCATAACTAGGGCTCCTAGACACCATGGTAATACAAATAATTAATAATACTAATACTGCAGAAGTAGAAATATTCACTGGGAATTCATTTTGCTATAGCTGCAAAAAAAAATTTTAATCCACAAAATTAATGTACAGGAAATATGGTCAGTTCTAACGATCTGTTATCCCCTGAAGAAGCTGGCTGGCTCAGCAGGCTCGCTCATATGCTGCTATTGCCCAGGCAACAGGCAGCAGCAATAGCGCTCTCTGAAGAGTCTAACCAACACTGCAAGCTCATTCTTGACTGCCTCTACCATGAGAAGACACAGCTTTTGCCAAGAGACAAGATACAGAGAACATAACTTGCAGCACTCTTTTTCTTCTTCCATTGTTGAGATAGCAAAAGGGCACTGTGATCTGAATTCTCCAGGGAAAGAAGTCTTGCTAGTATGAGTGATTCCCAGGTGGGGAGGGGGGCGAGCGCAAGAGTAATGTCACCTGTCACCTCAAAACTAACAAGGGAAGAAGAGGAGCCGGCAGTTCAGGAGCTACGACCAACAAGTGACTCCTCTTCAAAAAGAGGCTACAGATCTTCAGATCACTAGCTGTGAAAGGAGGTGTAAGCAGAAGTGATCATTCATTTACTTCAGTGGTGAAGTCCTGATGGCATCCTCATGTTAGCAGAAGTCCTCATAGGGCTCTTGGACACCACATCTTTACAGCAGTCTTTGGAATACTTCTCCTCCGATCTGTCAGCTACTCGTCTATGTGGATTGATGAAGCACTGGTTCTTTACCAACCCCAAAGCAACAGCCTTCTCCTCCAACCATATTAGCAAAGTAAGGAGGCTTGTGGAAAAAATTTCTGAGTATAGCTCCCCTATAGCGTATCACTGGGAGCAACAGGATTCCTTCTTACCATGAAGAGTCCTGGTAGCACTTCTCATCTCAAGAGATTATAGGTCACCAAGTGAATCAGTGCTAGAGGCACAAAGGTGAGTGATATAATTATCCAGTCTGCTAAGGTACAGAGCATGGGCTTGATCCCAGCACAGTTCCCCTCAGGCAAGACAGGTGGCTATCCTTTAAGTGAGATAGCACCCACACAGCCTCCTTTTATAAGCATCAACCACATCAATGGGAAGGTCAATTTGACATTAGACATTACGATATATTTAGATCCCAAAATGTTAAAGGCCATATTTTCCCATTTGATCCACAGTACACAAAAAAATGAATGTTTCCCTCCTCTACCTCCACTGGTACAGAGGACCCTGGAGGCAGTGGAAGTTCAGAAAGAAGGATCATAAAGAAAAAAGGGACAGATATTCAGTACACCTCCAAAGAAGTGTACAAGACATTCCACAGGGGTTCTCCATAAGTCACTATACAGAGAAGCCTAGGAGCAGGGCCAGAAAAGAAGTGAGCCCAGGTGTAAGGTTCACTGGATTTCTCCACCACACTGAGCAGCACTTCAGGGGCACTAGATGTACAGATGTTCCTGCTCCCTGAAGATGCAGATAAGGTTGTGGTGTGGCAGCCTGGGCAAGGATTTTGTCCCTTCCACTTAATTCCTATGGAAACCCCCCTGCATCAGGCTTTGGATAGGGGGAAGTGGAGCAGAAAGATCAGTAAGAAGTAAACTCATTCCCCATCACATAGGTGCCCAAAGGTCCTCTGAAAGAACTATACGTGATTTGGGATAAATTACATTTGGTCAATCAAAATGGAGGCAGAGAAAGTGAGCAGCATTGTCATAATCCTGAAAGAGGACCAAGATGCACAGGGGGCACTGAGGAACTGATAGCAAACTAGCCATAATGCTGCTTCCTGGAGAAGAGAGAGGTTTCTGGCAGAAGGACTGTCACTTCATATGTTAGACAGAGTTCCACATATTTGCCACAATTTCCTGCAGATCTCTAGCCTGCTCATCTTTTACTGGCCTTGACTTTTGACCCACCTGAATGGGAGAATCATTCAGTGTATTTTCCTTAAAAGGAACTGACTGGAATTTGAATACTGAATTTCTCCTTCTGTGCATAAAGGGATGATTTGGCCTTAAGATTTTAAGAACAACTAGATAGATTCAAAGATTTTATGCCTATAAGAATTCAATCTTCATA
This sequence comes from Gopherus evgoodei, assembly GCF_007399415.2. NCBI lineage: Eukaryota > Metazoa > Chordata > Testudines > Testudinidae > Gopherus > Gopherus evgoodei. The sequence goes on from NC_044323.1 coordinate 194,108,102, forward strand.
CTGGGATGAGACACATCAGTGAGCCACAAAAAGCCAAGGAAAGGAAGTTCTAATATCAAATCAATTTCACCAAGAGGAACGCAAACAGACTTGCAGGAGCATTGTATTTTCTTTGAAATTACTCCAGTGAGAAGAAACTGGAAAAGAATGCAGAAGTGATTTTCCACCTACAAGATTCTGAAGGTGTCTCCCATAACGCATTTCACCTTGTCTACATATGAACAAATCCAGTGGCATTGTGACAGATGACAGTCAAGTGGAGTACTAAAGGGAATTTTCTATAGGGCAAAAGATAAGTTACCAAGTTTAGCAGCTCAAGAACCACTCATGAGATATCTTCAACACCATGATCAATACTTCTTGTAAATTCTCTGTACCTGATTGATAAGTATCAAAAAACAACCAGTGGAGAGCAATATGGAAGGAGAAACAGCCATGTATCCTCCAGATCACCATTAAGCTCACTTCTTCAAATACGAAGAACAAAGGTGAGCAATAATTTAGCTTGATACATAGGCCACTTTTTGTTGTTTGTAGAGAAAGTCAAATGTTGGACAACATGAGGAAAAGATGGCAGCACAGTCAAACATGCAGCAGACTTCAAACAGAGTGGAGTGGTGTCATAAACAGAGTGTTAAGGGTTAATGTCTCTTATACCTGTAAAGGGTTACAAGCAGGAAACTGGACACCTGACCAGAAGACCAATCAGAAGACAAGATACTTTTAAATTCGGGTGGAGGGAAGTTTGGATGTGAGTTCTTTGTTCTTCTCTCGGAGGGTCTGAGAGAGACCAGACATTACTACAGGCTCTCTAAGTTTCTTTTCAAATAGAAGGTAAAAACCAGGCGGATTAGGCTTTTTAATTGTTTTACTCTATTTGCAATTGTGGATCTAGCTGGTTAACTTTTATATGTGTAGTTGCTGGGAATATTTTGATTTGTATTGGTACTGAGGGGAAAGTCTCTCTCTGGTATCTGTAAGCTATAAGACCCTGTAATATTTACATCTTGAAGTTACAGAGATAATTCTTTACTTTTCCTTTCTTTTATTAAAAGATTTCTTTTTAGAGAACCTGATTGATTTTTTTCTTGTTTCCCTTGTTTTATCCCAGGGGATTGGGATAACTCACCAGGACTGGTGGGGGAGACGGGAGGAGGGAGAGATAGAATCTCTCTCTGTTTTCCTTGAATCTGTTTGCCTCTTTGTTAGAGGGAAGGGAGATGCTTCTCTGTATGGTGATTTAAGAGGTTGGATCGGTATCTCTCAGAATAGCCCAGGGAGGGAAATTCTGGGAGGGGGAGAGGTGGGGGAATGGCTTATTTCTCCTTGTTTTAAGAACCCAAGGGATCTGGGTTCTTGGGGTCCCCAGGGGAGGTTTGGGGGGGGACCAGAGGGTATCAGGCCCTGGAAAATTCCTGATTGGTGGCAGCATATCAGATCTAAGCTGGTAATTAAGCTTAGGGAAATTCATGCTAATATCTCATTTTCTGAACTCTAAGGTTCAGATCTGAGAAAGAATGCTATGACAGGTGAGTAGGGAATAATCTGGTTGAAAAAACTGTGCAGTGAAAAGATCAATAAATAAATGGACTCATAACTTAAGCAGCAGAGTATAACCTCTCCATATCAGGTTTGAGGCACAATGGTGAGTCAGCATGGCCTATACCTCTAATGTCCATGTTGTATCTGCTCCTTTCTTGGCACCTGTAAAACATCAATGGTTTCAGATTGGTATAACAAGTGGGCACCCCTGAACTTAGACAAATGTTTCTCTGAAGATCCAAGGAGGAGAGGCTGACTAGGACTGGAAAGAGAGAGGGGTTTTTTTAAATGATTTTTCCGCTACAGATAACTATTTAAATCAAAATCATGAAGGACCTAGAAAGACTCTCTGAGCAACCTTAAGTCAATGACTGGTCTATTATCTTCTAATATCACAACTAAGTGTTAGTAAAGAATCAGCTTGAGTTTCTACTTTATGAACTTTATTTTAACTTTGTTTATAATTTGCATTGCCTATATAATAATTTGTATTTGTGTTATCAATAATAAAATTACTATTATTATTTTCCTTTACAAGAAAAGGTTTTTGGTTCACTAGCTATGTATGGATGAAATGAAACAACATATATGTCATGCAACTTTTCAGGATCTCAGATGGTAAAAAAGGTAGGACATCAAAAACAAAATAAATATGTAAAATTATCTCAATATCAGCAAGATCTTATTGCCACAAGATAACACGGAGGCTGAAGTTTAGTAGCATTCTGAAAAGATTAGATACGTGTAAGGATAATTACAACATATGCAGTTATATTAGATAGAATAAATAAAAATGAATAAAGGCTATCAATCCTCAGACTTCAGGGCACCAGCCAACCATTATTGACCGGGGTTAGGAAGCAACCTTCCCTATCAGCACTTTATTACATAATTGTTCAATATGGGGCTTCTTTCACCATACTCTGAGCATCTAGTACTGGTGAATGTGAGAGGCAAGAAACTTGAGTAGGCAGGCCACTGGTCTAATACACAGCAATCTCCACATTTCTGAAAAGTAAACTGTACAAAGAAAAACAAACAAAAAAAATAAAAAAAGCTTTTTTTTTTATCTTTTGAGATTTTAAACGTAAAGGCTGTTTTATAACAAAAATGTAAATCAGCTGTGATACAGTAATTTCCCGTTACATTCTGAATTTATATGCTTAGCAGAACATAAAGCATTTTAAAAAAATAACTTTAAAAATCTTCATAAGAAACTAGAAATATTTAGCCAAGTGCCCTTCCCCCGGCTAACTAAATTATTTGAAATATCAAAAAGTGCCATAAAAATAGATTATAATTCCAAATAAATACTGGCCCTGGTCCTGTAATCCATACTCACATGGGGAGCCACTATTTAGACAAATAATTTAGGTATTAATTAACTAGCCTAAACATTTTATATGTAAATATGGCAGGATGAGGTCCATATTCCTTTTCTATATTACTTTTCCTAGTAGAACTTTTTAACTGTTATATTATAAATAGCATTAATCCAGCAGCTTTCCACCTTTGAAAGATATCTTTCAAATCTGATTTTAATCAGTGAACATAAAGTACAATATTTTAAACTCTCTAATTTTTTTTTTAAAAGGACACACTCCATAAAAAGGCTTACACAATATAAACTACACAGATCACCTATCCAAAAAATAACAGTAAAATATGCAGACAATAACAGCTAGAACTGAGTTTTAAGTATGCCAGTTGAGTCATGGTTTACAGCAGGACTTTGAGATTTGGTGGGTAAGGACAATACTCCTAGAGTCGGGGTGGTGCCTTCTGCAGGCCTCATGTCAATTCATGCAGCTATGACTAAGTTTTCAGCTGTGCAAAATTAGCAATTCCTGTGTCTTGTGTGCTACATTGTTCTTGGCTTGCTTTCAAAAACACCAAACATTCTATCAATATTATGTCCACAATCACCCCACTTTAATGTGCTGCACACAGAGCACCCCTAGATGGAACACAAACAAAATGGATCCTTCTCCTCTTGCTGCTAAAAACCAGGATATTATGCATTCAAACTCTCACTATGTCTTTTACAGACTAGTGTAAATAATCCTGCACAATTCACAGCCCTTATTATGGAGCAAGGACTCCTACCTCACTGACAGGTTATACAAGATGAGTCTAAAACCCAGATCTCCAACAGGGCAAACCCAATTCTCAGCCACATTGCTATACTGTCTTTCAGAAACAATCTGCCAAATATAAGTATTCTGAGATAATATCTGTAACTAATGTAAAACATCCTCCTCTAGAGGATGGTACACAGCTCTTGTAGTTAATTCTTTAGAGGTTTATGCTGCTGTGCAAAAGGTTCAAAGGCTGCTAATGAGTGTTACACACAATGTAACAAAATTTGTGCTTTCTTTAAATATCAAACAAAAATACAAAAACAAAATCCCTAAGAAATGAGATACAAAAACTAAATAAAAAAACTGGTTGCAAAGTCAAATATTCATAAATTACAAATGCCAGAATTAAGGTTGCTTGAGCAAAGTTCTGTGGCCTCTGTAAGGCAGGAAGAGGTCAAACTATATGATCATAATATTTCCTCCTGGCCTTAAAAATCTATGCATCTGTGCAATTCTGCCCACTTTGGTCTTACAAGATCATATACTATTTTTTCCATAGAACTCTTGCCTCTTTCACTGCACAGGATGGACTGTATTCTGGGAATGAATAAAGGTTTTGTAATGAAGGAGGCTGTCATTAGCAGTACCCTTGCACCATTTGTTGCTGAAAGTGGAAGCTGTGTAGCTCAGAAAGTTAATATTCTGTATTCAGAACCTGGCATTATTCACCCTGTTCAAATTAATATTTCCACTGGAATCTCTGTTGGTTCCCACAAGGATCAGTCCTTGCTCTGCTCCTCCCTTTATACCTTCTCCTGCACCCACACGGGTATAACAATCTTTATGCTAATAATCCTCAATTCTGTTTCTCATCTTATATTTCTTACCATCAATTCTAACATCTCCCCCTAGATGTTTTTCTGTCACCCTAAATCAGGGGTCGGCAACCTTTCAGACATGGTGTGTTGAATCTTTATTTATTCACTCTAATTTAAGGTTTCGCGTGACAGTAATACATGTTAATGTTTTTAGAAGGTCTCTCTCTATAAGTCTATAATATAAAACTAAACTATTGTTGTATGTAAAGTAAATAAGGTTTTTAAAATGTTTCAGAAACTTCATTTAAAATTAAATTAAAATGTAGAGCCCCCCGGACTGGTGGCCAGGACCCAGGCAGCGTGAGTGCCACTGAAAATCAGCTCGTGTGCCGTCTTCGGCTAGCATGCCATAGGTTGCCTACTCCTGCCCTAAACTTAAATGAACTCCTATGGCCAAAACTGAACTCCTAATATTTCATTCCAAGCTCTTTTCACTGCCTCACCTACATTCTCTGTCACAGCTGACCCTCCTCCCTGTCATTTAAGCTTGTTAATTGGAGATCATTTTCAACTCTTGTCTTTGTAGCAGAAGGAGATGATTAGAACTTTGCATTTCCCCCCAAATTAAAAATGTATAAACATATACATTTATATACCAACTGGATCTACTTGATTATATTCCTCTCTTTCCAACCTGGATAGATCACTTGTTCTCTTAGCTTTTTGAACTTTTTGGGGCCAAGAATATATCTTCATATGTGTCTGTACTGCACTTGGCAAAACTAGGATGCAATACTGACTAAGGCCCCTGACCATTTCCATAATTTGAATACTATTAGTAATAATATTTTAAATAATAATAATAAATAATAATTAATTAGGCTCAAAATTATAAGGTAAGTTGAGAATTCTTGCTCTACCCTGAGATAACTTGGTACTTTTCAAGAGACACCATTTTTTGTATCTTCTTCTTAACTGAGCTGCTTTAAATTTTGTTGTTTTAAGTTGCACAAAGCACTACCCAGTAAGAACTAAGGACCAAATCCTAGCAACACTGAAGTCATTGTCAATACTCCTGGAAGCAGGATTTGGCTCTGCGAGTCTATAAAATTTCCATTATAATGCAACCTCTTTTAGTTATAAGGAGTCAATTATCTTTTAAATATAGATAGCATACCAGATACAAGCCTAGCAGAAAACAAATGTAGCTCAATAGATAGACAATTAACATTGCCCAAGTAGTAAACACCTACCAAGTCAGATTTATAAAGGAAACAACATCTGGGCTCTACATTTTGGGCAACTATAATTTAAATTTCTTCCCATTAAATTAAATCTTGGCCTGTAAACATCAATCCTTGAGACTACTAAGGAGAAAAAGAAAAAAACAAAACCAGGAACTACTGGAAATATATTGAGGGATAAAAATCGATGTCAAAAGTGCTCAGAAATAAACCTTCATGTATAACTATATAGAGCTCGCTACCTGTAAATAAAGAAAGCATCTGTCTGTCTTCCACAAACAATACAAGGATGTAGATGTTACAGAAATACAGTTGCATTTCACCTGGCAGTTTGATGCAGTATACTTGCACATGACAACACATTGATTTTACTTCTACCTCCATACAGACATCTACGTAAAGAAATCCATTAGGCAGACAGTTCTCATCTCTATTGACTGACACAGTGACAATCGAATACTTTTCACCATCCAAACTGACTGACAGTTAGACACTTAAACAAGCCTTCAAGTTGCAATAATAGTATGAAACACTTTCAATTACTTGAATCAAACAAATCCATGATCCCACTAGTTGAATGCATTTTTCTGTCTGCTGCTATGCTTGGTTTACACTGTTTGAGTAATTCAGATCCTTAACAAGAATGCTGCAACAATCAACAGGCCAGGGTTTCTAAATAATGGCTTTTACCTGAAGTATTTTTATTCTCTCAATATATCTTTATATCGATAGATCTATATTGATATAGAGATCTATGGATAGAGAGAGAGATTTGTCCAGAAAAAATAATGCATGGCCATGTCTTCATGATTGTTTCTTTTTGGCCTAGCAACTTCTTGGAAACTGGTGTAGCTATTCTCAAAGCAATCTCTATAGTTAAAATGGCGTCCTAAATAATGTTCAACATTAAATGTCAACCCACCTTGAAGAGGCAGTTGTATAGCTTTTCCGATAAAGCAAATTAAAATGTAGTTTCCACTAACAATGTTTAATCTTTAGATCTAAATATGTGCTTGATTTGGATGTTCGTCTAATCCAAGTTCTAGCTATTTTTATGACCTAAGTAAATTCAAATATTAATGAGTGAAATCCTCTCCAATTAAAATCTGAATTTACTTAGGGCATAAAAATGAATAACTGGGTTTGACATACAAATAGCAAATTGGAAAATTAGATTTTTCAGATACATAAGTGATCAAAAATGTATATATTTACATTTTACAATTTCTAGAATGAATAACTAAGGTTGAAAGTATCATCTAATGTACTGTAGACATCAATATGTGTTGCTGCAAGACATTCAGCATGATCAGACTGAAATATCTAAATGAACATGCTTATGAGTTAAACATATACACTGCATAACAGGCAAACAAGTAGGATCAGGGTGCGCTCTAATGTACTGTAATTGGGTTGACAGAAATAAAAGGAAAAGTCAGAGTCCATCAAGAATTGTTCAGTAAAAAACACACAAAAAGCAAAAGATTGTCTTTACAATTGAACAGATGCATCAAAAATGGTCAAAGCATTTTAAAAAGACATAATTTTACGTTTTGAGAAAACAAGATCTGAAAATAAACCATGTTTTCATATATTTGTCTTATAAAATCTGGCTTTTAAGCCATTGTATATCTCAGGAGGTTGAGTACAGTCTATAACTTTTTTCCCCTCTTTACTTACTGCCTGTTTTGTTGGGAACGCATGCAGGTAATAGAATATCGGGTGCTATTTTGCAGACACAATGCAGGTTTTTTAAATATATAGCAAAAACAACTGCTTAAACTACATGCTTTTTAAAAATATATATAATGAAAGTCCAAAAAAAATTCAAAATTCAGTAAACAACACGTAATCTCAATATAAATCTGCAATGTTTGCTATTATTCATTCTATTTTGTTACTATTATGAAGGAAACATTTTTAAAGGATTTTGAAAATACTGCTATAAAACTGGCCTTATGTATCTTTTCAATTAGCAAAGACATAATATATTGTTATCAGTTTCTCTCATGGATGAAAATTAAATAATTAGCGTGTGCACAATTCTTTTAGGCTGTTAATGCTCTTCTAAGAGTGCTTACAGATATTGTTACCAGCCAACATAATCTGAAGACGTCAATATAGAATTTACTGTGTGCATAACGTAAAATGACTCGTTGAGAAGAGACTAGCTGTTGCAGACTATACAGCAAATTGATTTTCTGAAAAGGAATGCAGCCTGTATTTAACCTAACAGTGTAACCTTGTTGTACGACATGAAAAGGGATCATGCATATTGATTTCTTTATTACAATTCCTCTTGTGATCAGTAAACATTTGTAAAACAGTAGCTTTTGGAGAAAATATCTTTTTTTAGTTTTAAAATTAGCAAACATAGGACGATTTCAGTTTTTAATTCTGGAATTGCCTCTCTCTGAAAGGAGATATGTGGTATAAAAATTGAGCAACTCCTTCCCCTGATTTACTTTTGCAATTTTAACAAAATTTTAGCAAAATAATTTCAGATATTTTTTAAAAGATAAGTTTTAAATAAACATTCAAACTCTACTAATGTCACTAAAAATCACAAGTTTGTTGCTAGACCTGGGGCTTTTTTTATTTTCTTGAAGGAAAGCTTACTATTTTAAAACTAAAAATTTACAAAGCACTTGATGAAAAGATTCATTACCCTTTTAAAGTAATGGCTCGTTTAAAAAAAAAAAAAAAGAGAAATACCAGAGAGCTATACTTGCTATCTCAGAAATAAAGTAGGGGAACTTGTATGTTATCCACACTGATGAACCTAAAATATAATAGTAATGGAACATGAATTTTATATTGCTTTCTTTTGAACACAATTAAACTTCTGAGGCTGTTAACGTGTAGTTTCTGGAATCGATGTAAGCAATTAAAAAATTGCAACCAAAATGTTTTGTGAGGCATAATTACTATAAGGTCACTAGATATTATTTGGAGTCAGTTTAGTTTATCACATTACGACATGACAGGACGTGAGGCAAAAATTATAAATTCCTTCCCTAAATCTGTCCTTTTCTGATTTAGATGGATGAAGAATAATTAACTCTTAATTATTCAGATGACTTCAAGGCAGTTTTAGGATTCGGTAAAGAATGCAGTCATTTTAACCAAGGAAAGCAGTCTCCTATCATTTATCAAATCTTGCAACTTGACCAATGATGAATAAAAAAATCTATGTTTACCCATAGTCCTAACTGCTACCTTAGAGGTTGTTAAGCAACAAAATTTCCTTTAAATTCTACCATATGCAAATTATCAGATGTAATTTGCATTTTAAAGTATTTAACTCTACATATTTATTGGATTTTGAGGCCATGCTGATCATTGATTTATGTGCTTCTGGCAATCATATTTCCATATTTGTATGATTTTGATGACAGTAATAATTCAAATATGCAGAAAGTTGTTCTTTGAACAATATCTTTAATTACGTCCTCAAAGCATCATTGTTTTGCCTGGTGTCCTGACAAAAATGGTTTGAAATGAGAAATGGCATTATGATCCAAAACACACAGAAGTACACTTGTCCTTTGCTATCTTATACCAAATACATAGAAATGACTTTTCATGTTAACCAATCCTCAGCCCTAAACAGTCTGCAAAGCCCAGCAACCTTGCATGTAAATACTTTATTAATTCTGACACACTTTCACGACAAATTCAATCACAGTTCATAAGATTTCAGTTCAAAATGCAAAATCTGCCCCATTTACTTTGCCGCTAACTGAGAAAGTTTTGCCGCCACGTCTTTTTATTGGAGCTGTCACAAATTATGCGCACTCTTATGAAAGCTATCAAGAACTGTAATCATTAAAAATCCACAAAATGTTTTGCCTATTTATTTCTCAAACACAGCTATCAAACATGTCTTCTGTCACCATTACCTGAGTAGTTTGTTTCAATATGACTTTTGGCACTGTAACACATTTATAAACTTTTTAGAATAATTGTTCACTCATATACAAATATTCAAGACTAATGTATTAGCTTACACAATATATTTGTGTTCTTAGTTAAGTATTCCTATTTATACCCATGTTAATTTAAATATTGTGCAAAAGTCAGCTATTATCATAATATCTTTTTCATGTAATGCTACATATATTTACCAGTTTGTTATTTTCATAAGCAGTATTCTACATAAAACTTGTTCTGCTTTGTTCAGGGATAAGCTAACATTTGAAATAAAAAAATAAACAAAACTTTTCAGTAATTTGTAATTTCATAAAACTGTTCCTGTAAAAAATGCAAAAACAGTTCTTAAATAGGGCTAAAATGAGCCTAATAATGACCAGTACTTTTGTCATTTTCAATCTGTAATTCACAAAAAAACAAATTCTTATGAAATTATTATGCAGACTGCACGGTATAATATATATTCAGAACCAAAATATACTTTAGCATTAAATGCAGGCAGTGGGGGAGAGAAGTGGAAAGGAGAGATTTAAAATATATATATATCTTGTAAAAGAACCAAATCACACAGGCAGGTGACACTAATGAAGGTAAAAGAAATGCAATAACTATGATGTTCGTTTGGAAAACAAAAAACAGTACAATCCACAACGTATATTTTTGGTCTGCAGATACTGCAAAAATATATATATATATATATATATATTCTTTAGGAAAACTTTAAATATTTTATTTATTGATGCTGAGTACAAATTTAGTGCACACTATAACTGCATAAAGCTCTGCTAATTTTTATGAGAGCACCGAAGACAAAAGACTATATCATGTAGACCTAAAATCTGCCACATTTAATGTACCGATTAAGATTTCGTTGAAATCCCCAGACAAAAGGAGAGAATTTAAGAGTATTAGCAATCATTTATATTTCTAATTTTGAAAAAGTACACGCAAACAATATATGTACAGAAAAGGGTGCATTTTAAATATATCACCTTGCAAAGATGCATTTAGTATTTTGTTATAAATCATGACATGCTATTATGTTGAATTTGAACTCACCTAAGTATCAAAATGTACTTCTAAGGCAGTCACAATTGTACTGTGATTGATTCACTAAAATGTAAATATCTGGTCTTAATCGAAGTAAGCATGCACTTAATGAAATTCATGGCATTTGCTGAACAACCTTTAAGGAAATAATTAAAAACAAGTCGCTGTTTTTCAGCAAGTATCAGATTAAAAATGTTTACCTCTTTCCCAGACAGGTATGATGAACTTACCATCAAAATTATGCAAATAAGTTTACTGTTAACTAGATGAGTTAGCAATATTACAAGCATACACAACTTACAAAAAAAAGAATTTATTTTTACTTATAAATGTTCAGCATTTTATCTTTAATGTCTTCTAAAGATCATAAAGATAAACGTCTCTAATGCTAAAAATTATTTATACTACTGATGAGACCTAAAATGCTGCTAAAGTTACAACAGTATTTTCATTTAGAAGGGGCAGGAAGGATGACAATTAATTTCATTATCTCACTTTAACACTCCCTAGTGGCTAATGGAGGAACAGCACTGAATACCATTCCAGCTGGCCTGCTTTACTGGCCACCCAAGGACAGTAACTGCAGCTGCAGTACAAAATGGGTAGCAATTTGGACAACGCAGTGAAAAGACAGCCCAGAATGGGATAACATATGAGGGCCCAACACAAGACCAGTGAAGCCTAAGCTTTGGTTATCATCCCAAGGAGGAGCAGGCACTGTTAGAGCACATGCCACTGCAAAGATTAGGGAGAGGAGAAAGACCATGCTTTGACGACTGGATTTACTACAGTACCTGAAAAAGTAGTATAATGACCACAAGCCATTTTGGTCCATTAACAGTCTGCCACTTTGGAAACTTCTATATCTACCCTTATGAAGGGAGTTTAAGAATGGATTTTCAGACTCCATTATGAATGTTATAGCTTTCACCCATTTAAGGCAAAACTTAACATTTTCACATTGGTTTTTATGTTTGAATATATTAAATAAACAAAGGAGAAGAACATAACAATTCAGCTGAAATTAAATCCCAGAAAGGGTGTGGGGGGAGTTTAATTCACAGCAAATAAGTAAATCATTTGCAGAGCTCCTTAATATAGAAAGCATATTACATAATAAAAACAATGAGCTTGCTTAGTAAATGTATAAATTCTTCCTAAATAATTAGGTAAAAAAATTCTGAAAGGGTTTATAAGAAATTTAAATAGGTGATTAGACAAAGTTAAAATGACTAGAAATACATTTAAAGCAAATAATCTGCTTAATACTTAACAACCCTTTCATGAAGGCACAATTGTTACGTTACTAATCTTTTCTGCTTCCCTCTCTATAGTTCATGAAGGTGCTACAGGGACTCATTACTGTACATCCCCTGTCCTGTCCATAATTGCCCTCCAGGTACTATCTTTGTCATGACTTAAATGTTCTAAGCATGGCCAGGCGCTCTCTAGGGCAGCTGGAATATCTCCATGATTTAGAGACCAAAGCATTCTGTCTGTGTGTCCTGCTTCCAGGAACACCAAAGGGGACAGAACTAATATTGTTTAAATTATTAAAAAGGTGTGTTCCTTGATAAACTTACAGTATATGTTCTCAAAGTGGGGTCATATACATTTTGTCCTCTAAAGATAAGCAACCCTTTTACTGAACCATGTGAATAAAATAAAAATATAAATGTACAAAAAGCTGATGTTTTCCGTGCATAATATAGTATGGTTGATGTTTGATATCAAAAGATGATAAAACATTCATCTATTCTCTAGAACTGTGACACAATTTTAAAACTGTAAATCTATTTTGGTAATAAATTACTCTTTGGACACTATGACTAGGGACATTTTAACCAAATGGGTAAATGGTAAATATTTTAGTTACAGTTGAGGCCTCTCTTAATATATTTCACTGATAATGAATGAATCTCTAAATCGATACTATAAAACATAAAGAATTTATAAATAATTAAAACATTTATCTTCATGGTAGAGCATAAAGTATTGAATGCAATACTAGATATGCAATGAAATTCCTGTATCAAACTGGCACATTTTTATCATTTGTATAGCTCAGTACTACTGCTTATTAATAATAGATTAAGCAGTTGTAGCCAGCTATATAAACTGGCAGTTGATTGCAAAGGAACCTAAAATTGCAATAATACAGCATAACAGATAATGCACAAAATCCATTTTCGTTTGTAAAACAACAAAAATCTCCACCTTAAATTGCTCTGTTCAGCTAGCAGCTGCTGTAAGGAAAAATTGGTAAGACTTTTACATTTAGCTAAAAAATATCATATAACTAAACAAAATCTCACAGCAGCATATACTAGCAAAGATAAGAGTCATTTTGAGCATTTCCTTCATATTCAAAACACCATAAAAATATACACTAATTTATACCATGAATTCAAAATGATTTGGTCTGATATTTCCTTTTTTCTATTTATGAAGCTGGTAAGGAAGTCAATAGGGATATTATTACTTCAGTATCGTATTATGAACTACTTCATATTGTATAAACGACTAATACACGTTTTGAAAAAACTCCATGTACTGCTAATGACTATTTCTTCAGAAGCAAGCTGCTTTTCAAGTAGGTTTTAAAAAAAATCCCCTTATATCATCTCAGTTGCATGCAAATCAAGTTAAAAAAAGATCTGGATAGAAATTCAGATTAATGAAGCCCTAAAATATACAACATAAATGAAATGTAAGCATAAACAAACTTTCATATATGTAAAGATATCACTTCACGCTTAATACTGAAAAAGCTCCACTTGAAAACAGCTGCTTCAATAAAAGCTAAAGTCGACTTGACAAAAGCAAGTGATAAATGACTCCATTTCCATTTATAATGTCTAAAAACAGTAACAAGATAAGAAGAATGTTGAGACCTTGGGAGTATCCACTTTATAAAACTAACACGCAGTCTTACGATGATCCAGTTCATTTTGAATTCAGATATTATGAGCACTGCTCTAGTAATGCAAAATTAGAAATGCTAGAAAATTAGGACAGAAACCAGAATATTTACATTACAAAACCTTGACTCACAGAAGTAACAAGAGCATTATAACATTTTTCAGTAACTTTAAAAAAGAAAAAAAATAGAAAAATCGTGAATAGTGCATGACTAAGCACATGAAATAAGAAAAATGTACAGGTCAACTCATTTATAGTAATTCAACCTTCATCTTCTGATTTACTTACTGTAAAAAATCTATTATAGCTGCAATTTGGTAGTGAACTGTAGCCATCTACTGGAAAGAACAGATAAAGCAAATGTTTAAGACAATGTTCCTCCCCAGGAATCTAGCTTGCATTTTTCTAGTATATGCCAGAAAAATGAAATGTTAAATGCTATTAATATTATAAAAGGAATTTCTCTCAGTCAGTTTAGGATCAACAAATTCAGACATATATTCATACATTTGATAGCATGTATTTTTAAAATACAATACTTAATGTACCATTTAAATGTATAGATTTTCCTGTGTTTACATTTTCCAAGAATCACATAATGGCATTTGTATTAAGTGAATCATAAAATATTATTTACTAGATGTGTTTTAAAGCAAAGCCAAGCAGTAGTTTTAGTAGTTTATAAATTAAAGGTTGCATATTGTGGTAGAATACATCTATGCGTAATATTTTGTTAATTAGTTAGGCTCTGATATATTTAAATAATTGAAAAGAATGCAAGAAATAAAGCTAAAATACAGACCCTGGTTCTTCAATAACAGAGAAAACATCTAATAGCATGTTCCACTTCTGAAATATGGGAGTTGCTGCCAATATTTGCAGCCATGTTAGGAGTATAGTGAATGGTTCTAATACTAATCATAACACCTAACCATAAGAGTCCAACAGTCATGTTCTGTGATTCACAAGTAATTAGCTTTTCTCCTTGCATTTTAGTTATGTATGACTGTTTCCTTAGTCTTAAAAGCATATGCCCAAATCCTGGAAAAGAAACATAAAAGCCCTAATCTGTTTATGCAGAAAACACCCTCCAATATCACAATGCTGAGGGACAGAATTTTCAACCCCAATTCTGCAGAGGCTACAGTAAGGTACTGGAGTAGAAAAACGTTAAGTCACAGACACATCCTGCTGCTCTCCTCTGGAGGGATCTGGTCATTTTGATCCAAACTGGGTGTTGGCACAATGGCCATACTGCCAACACACCTTCTTCTGCCCTTTAATCATGTTCTGGCAGGAAGAGGCACCACATAAATTCCAAAGCCCTATGCACAGAGCACATGTGCAAGTTCTCCACTCCATAGTTCACTCTAACAGCAAAAATATATGGTTTCCATTGCATTGGGACCTAAAGCAGATATGGAAGACTACTCAGGATTCATCAATACAAATCTATCCTGAACAAAATAAATCCATGAAAATAGAGTAAAATGTCTAATCTTCACAAAAAGAAAAACATCCTGATAGCATGGAAAATGTGATGGGCTAGATCCTTGACGTTACAAAGTCATCTTTGAGCTGGTCTACAGAACAAGGACTTAAATTCTGCACATCAGGCAAAAGCACAATTCCACTGGCCCGAAGGAATTTCCAGATGGTGTTGAATTGACTCTAAACCATACATTTGGTATCCCCCAGGAAATGGCAGTGTGGCTTGTGCTTGGCCATCCCAAACACAAACTATGCAAAGGACCAGACCAACAGGTAACTAGATCTAGGTTAGGAGGCAACAATAGCTTTTATGTACCCATCCTCAGCTATGCCCAGTACTTTACTAAGTGTACCTGAAAATCTGACCTAGTATGTTTTGTGATCTATAATGGTACATTTGAAATATATATCTATATGTTCTATTCATGGATTCAATTAATTAAGCCATATAACCTCATAATACCACCATTCAATAATTCCAAACCACAGAACACTCCCTAAGTAAAACAGGTGGTTGCTTAGCAATACTCAATGTTTAAGGGGAGCAGGAAGGAGGAGGGAAACGCCTTGATATAATCACTCACAAGAGCCTATTGAGGAAACTGAGTAGTTATGGAGTAAGAGATAAAGTTCCATCAGGGATTAGAAAACTAGATAAGAGACAAGCAACAAAATTAGGTATTTGTTGTCAATTTTCAGTATGGAAAAAGGATGTCTTAACATTCAGTATTAGGGCTGATATTATTTAATATACTTAAGCATGATCTTAAAATAGAGGTGAATAGTGAGGTGGGGAAATGTGCATCCAATACAAAATGTACTAAGTCTAGTCCTGACCAAAGAAAACTGTGAGAAACTTCAGGGGAACCTAAAATAAAAAAAACAAAAAAAACTAGGTGAACAGACAGCACGATGGCAGATTAAATATATTGCTGACAAATGCTAGGTAATATATAATGGAAAGAAAATTTGGACTACTTGTCCGTATTGCCAGGCTCTAAATTAACTGTAACCACTCAAGAAAAAGTCCTGGGCATCATTCTATCTATGTATTTATATAGCACCACCCTACTTTCAGAGTGCTTCGATGTAAACCGGCATAGCTCCCTTCACTTCAAGGAATTGAGATTTACATGCTGAGGACATGAACCAGTGTGTTTAGTTCTGGTCATCTCAAAAATCGCACTGCAGAAATGAAAGAGTTTCAGAAACGGTCTAAGAAAACAATTTAGAGGAATGGAAAATCTTTGAACGGATGTGAACTTTTGAAATTAATAAGAAGGAACATGATAGACGTACCATATACAAAATAATGAATGCCATAGGCAAAGTAAATTACCACTCTTATTTGCCTCCTCATAATACATTATCAACGGAACATTCAATAAAACTGAAAGGAAAAAAATGTGTAACTGATAAAAGTAAATATTTTTTATTTTAATACACAAAGCACAATTAATCTACGGAACTCGTCAGTAAAGATCACTGAGGCCAAGAACTTAGAAGGATTCTAAAAAGGTTTTGACTATTTTACAGGTAATAATAATAAAATAATAAAAACATCCCCAGTATTAAACCATATTGAGAAAATGAGAATGGATGTAAGCATTCATACTTCAAAAACATAAGCCACCTGAGATCACATTGGATAAGAAGAAATTTGCCAGTATGTGCATAATTGTCCACTTCTGGCTTTCTTGCAGCTTCTTCTCAAGCAGCTGACAATGGCTACTGTTGGAAACAGTGTACTGCACTAAATGGACCACCAGTCTAATTCAATCTCACTATTCCTATGTTTTTAAGTTAGTTGACAATATACAGTCAGAGCAATTTGCTGATGTAATATAATGATTTCTTACTGTGGATGCTATTTATGACTGACATGAGCACAGAACTATGGCTCCATCAATTGTTGAAAAAGAATGAAGGAAAGAGGAAAATAAGTGTATTTAATTATTTCAAATACTTAACATAGTTCAAAATTAACAATGATGGCAGTGTACATGTAGAAGAAACATCTACGGTAAATGACTATGCAAATCTCAGCACTGGTTTCATGGTCTCTTAGTACTTCAGATATTAAACTACTAGACTGCACAGCCATTATTCATTTTTATATTTCAAATCACTATCAGCAGTTTTTGTAAAAGACATCTCGCTGAGATAACCAGCTGTGGAATCAATAAATGATATGACAGTTCATCCAGTTTTTGGAACCCTATGTGAAAAGTACTACCCCTTTTTGTTAAAAGATATGCTTGAAATCTAAAAGGGTGCTGAACAAACAACATTGAATGTCAAACAACTGACCATTTCTCACAAATATTCAATCTTGCTCAAGAGAATAGCTGTTTATAGACAGTAATAACATTTAAAATTGCCTTTGTCTTCCATAGACCATTATAAATACAGAGGGTCAAATCTTAGTGCCACTGAAATCAATTGCCCCAAGTCCTTCAGTGAAACTAGAACACAGCCAAATTATTCCACACTTCTAGTAGTATTTTTGAACCTATTTTCTCCTCTGCTACCACCTAAAAGGGTGAAGTTTGCACAAGGCAAAGCTCTCTAAAAAAATCAGTTGGGGGAAACTGATGGAGGGAACCCTTAAAGTCAGATTCTGATCTCAGCTGAGTTACATCGGATTAACACCAGTGCAAGATTGTTTTCAGGCCTGCAGCATTCAGAAGATGTGGGTGTCAATAAAGGGCAGAGATTGGACCAAGGCTCAGAAACTTTGCAGAAGTTCCTCCATAATATGATTTTAGGCATAATGATCTATTCCACAATACAGACTCTCAGAAATAACCTGCTCAACCTGTCACTACCAGACAGACCAATATGCTGATTATACTGAAATTATGAAACTCTGCTTGAACTGCAGTGCTATTCAAATCCCTTTTTGTATCTAGTTTATAAGGCTCACCAAGCCAGAACAATAATATGCTCACAGTATATTCTTATACGTTTTATCATATTTTAGTAAACCTTTACATAACAGTGGGTATACATTTCTCGACAAAACAAAACCCAATACAATCTGATTTTCCACAGTGTCAACTATTGCCTTAAAACCAATCTGTATTTACTTGATTTTTTCCTAATCCTTTTAAATATCTGCTTTTTAAGTCTATCCATTCACAACACATTGAGTTAACTACTTTTGTTTCCACCGATTATTTTCACTCTAATGCTTAGAAGAGTGATTTAGAAAACAAGCACAAATTGATTCCAAACACTCTAATTATTAGTAATGAACACCTATCATATTCTATAAGTAGAGAGGTGATTAGCTACAGTATGAGAAAAATGTATGACTATTTAAAGGTAGGCACAAAATAAGTGCTGCAGCATGTACTACTTGTGTTTTCTTGAAAGCATAGTCGATTTTCACATTCTATT